>NW_028301555.1:6427500-6430000 GCF_042242905.1 Orbicella faveolata
AAGGTGACTATTCCATTGTGTATCATTGATTAACAAAACGACCGGCGCTCTTCCAGATTTCATGTATCTTGCAATATTGACGGTGTAGGAAAACATCGCGATAAGAGATGCCAAAGCGACAAAGAATATGCAAAGTATGAGGGTTTTCAACTCCCTTAACTTTGCCATTCTTCTGTCCAACGAAAAGACACCTTTTGAGGTGTCTCAGGACCTCAGCTGTGGCCATGCAAAGACATTTCGTCTTAGCAAACTGAGAATAAACCCATATCAATATTTCGTAGAGATAATTTTCTCTAGTGTCTCCTATTGTGTGACAGTTTAACACGTATTGAGTCACTAATGCTACTGCATAAAAATAAAACTTTCGTCGGACATGATCACGAAATTGAAAGAATAGGAGCTGAGGAGAATGCCTTAAGAGAACCCATAACTCTTATGGTCTTAGACTTTCTTGTTACAAAAGACTTGGGAATTGAGTGTTTGCCCAACAATATCTTTAAGAAAGAGTGCAAATGCGACCGTCTGAATAATCAAACTTTATTTTGCTGCTGCTATGTTTTATTTTGTTGTTTGATTTTGTTGCTACATAAGTTTGAAGGTGGTGTACATGTATGTTGTAATGTAGTGTATGTAGGGCTAGCCTAACTGAATTAATTCGCTATGTTCCCATTTACTTGACCATGGAGGTGTCCAGCTTTAGTCACGTTGAATTTTTTTTTTTTTATGGCTTAATATATTTTTTTAAATTTTTATTACTATCATTCATTTACCATTTAAAATGTATGCAAATGCCCTTTATAAATGGAATGAAATGAAAAAGTGAATTATATTACATCTAAAATAAAAATGATAGAAAATAGTTCAAATAATATGGTCGATAACAGCCCACTAAAGGCGAATTGTAACTGCAGTTTCACTCGTGTTAAACTCAGTGCTTGATCAACGGCACAAAACGGTTCCAAACCGTAACTTCATTTTAATCAAAATTGAGAAACGTTCGCTATTTTCTTACCATTACTTTATATTTTTTGTCTCCTTTTTTTTTTTTGCTATGTATATTGCCATACTGTAGGCTTAAAATTACCTGCCAGGTTTTACTTCAATGTGGTGATCCCTACGATTGTTCTAATAATAATAATAATAATAATAATAATAATAATGATGATGATGATGATGATAATGATGATGATGATACTGATACTGATACTGATACTGATACTGATACTAATAATAAATAATATTTATGAAGGAAGCTCCCTTCACATTGCGTGGTAAAAAATAAAAACTAATCACAATCAAATCCAAGTACTAATAACAAATGAAAGTAAACTTGAAAATCACTTTTAAAATTTAAACCTATCAAGTAACGACGTTCTAAAAGAATTAAAAGGAAGCTTTTTTATGTCTATAGGCAGGGCATTCCAATCGGGTAAAGCACTATTTACTGATCTGAGCAAACACCTGTTACTACCTGATTTAATGGATCGAATAGTGTCTTTTGAGCGAGTGTTATGACTATGGTAATCTACACCTCACATAATCATATTGTTTCTGTCGTTTAGTTCTCAGTACACGTATATCAAAGGGTACTCGGAATAACATTAGTTCTATTTCAGAAATTCCATACAAAGATGTCAATCGTATTTAACTTTTATCGTCTGTTTGTAACTTAATTGACACCTGCTATATTCCGTCCCTTCGAAGCTTTCAAATAATATTTTCCACAAAATCAATCATTTCTTTAAAACTAATCAGATTTAAGCATAAATCTTTATTTTTTTCTTACAATACATCTAGGTATTGTCTTTCCGTAACTTACATTGACATCTGCTACAGTTTGCAACTGCTAAGGTTTCAAATACTATGTTCGATAAAATTAATAACACCCATCTTACCGATAAGAGACGACTTTCTGGCAGGTGGAAAACCGTGGAAGTCAAATCATAGTAGCTGAATATCCCCAGATAATATACATTGCGAATCATATAGAATTTCAGCAATCTGTGTCAACTGAATGGCAGTAGTTTGACGTGTTGTCTAGCTGTAACTGTAGAATAATTGTCTGACTCCATTGCGAATATCATTCATTCTCCAAAGGTAAAGTCCTGGGTTTAGTGAAGGGGACAAAAATAAAACCACCATTGTCACCCTATCAACCACAAATATTTCCGAGCTAAACTTAAGACTAATATAAACCCCACTAGAGACAACATAGGGTAAAAAACAAAACGAAAATAGTAGGAGAATATAGATGATCGTGGCAAAAGATTTCTTGTACTTCGCCAGGTCGATTGCTTGTCGCCCAAAATTTTGGGATGCTTCGTCCGCTTGGACTAGCTGTTGGTGATGACGGATAATGCGGTAAACTTTAAAGTAGGCAAATGACATGGTCAGATAGCAAATGAGAATTATTGCTACAATTGCAATACTCATTTTATTTCCATACTTCTGGCTTTTAGTTGCCAAAACACGAAAAACGACCGCAGGGATCGGTGTCAGT
>NW_028301555.1:6435000-6520000 GCF_042242905.1 Orbicella faveolata
GAAGAGATATGACTTTATTTTAATGTTGTTTTGAAATGTTTGGTTTTTATACTCAGTGCAATTTTCATCATCTTAGATGATTGGTCGTCATATTTACCTTAGAGGACAGAAAGGAACCATTAAACATCATGCACAAAAAGAACGTTTTTAATCAGTTTTCCTGCTGTGCTAAGCTAAGCCTGCCGAGCTACATTTTCCTTTGCAAAATTAATCCATTTGCTCTCATGGAAAGAAAACTAGTAGGAATTGACTTTGCTGAACGTTTGTTGCAAATTTTTGCCATTCTGTGCTGTCACGTAGCTCATTACAAAGCTATAAGGGAGGGAGCCTTACCGAACAATAGGTTAATATTGATTTGCATGTTGGGTGACAAGTGAAATTGGTTCAGGCCACTATTTGTTTCATCAGGCGGAAACCTTAAGAGGTCTTTGTTTGCAGTCCATCAGCTTGCCTGATGAATTTTTTTGTTAATTACCACAACGATAGTAGAATTTGTTCATTTTCCCAGAGGTTTATCCATCATAACTTATTACTGACACTCGTGACCAAAAACAAGACATGTTCAGCAACGTTTCCTCTCAACAACAAACATTTTTCTTGTCTTGTAACTCGGCCGTCGACAACCGGATCAACGCATCATATTCCGACGCAGCTACCTTTTCGGCTGCTTTATTGCAATAGATCTGGCAAAATACAAGAAATCTGTCGTGTCGATTCTATACATTCTACTGCTATTTTCTGTCTGTTTCTTGCCTTTTGTTGTCTCCACTGGGGTTTTTGTTTTCTTGGTTAGCTGTTGCCATGCAAAGACATTTCGTCTTGGTAAACTGAAAATAAACCCTGAACGGAAGAAGATGTATTTTCACCGGGTGCTAGGGTTATGCAAAGGAGCTTTGACACGAGCGATAGCTGTGTAAACACACTGACTGTGGCAGATTTTAATCTGTTCTCGCGTGCAATCCAAGGAGATACCCACCGGTTTGAACTTATAGAACGGTTTATTAAGGTATGAAATTTACTGTGATGTGCTTTTTAGGCTTCATTTAGACCCAGCTTTTGAGATTTTCCCCGTCAAATTTGGCTAAATTTTAGTAGGTGATCAAAGGCCTCGGAGTAGGGTGTCTTCCAGCCTCGCTGGTAAGCTGAGAATTTTTCGAAAAGTTTCCATATTTCATCAGTCAGAGTAATGAATGTACCTTAAAATTCGTATGAAATCGAAATTTCGTGAGCTGCATTTTAGGCGACGTAGCACGCTTCACAAAATCGATGAATTTTACCTTTCTGATCACGGTCGGCAACCTCAGTTCGGCCAAAATTCAATTTTGGCTCGTAGCAAAGCGAAAATAAGGAATTGGAAAATAGTAAATTGCTTTTATATATATATATGGGTCAAACCCTTTTCACTGACAAAAAAATGAAGGAAAAGTATTTTTGGTCCCGAAGTCGAGTGGACCGCTTTTAGCGGGACTGCCACTTAATTTGTTATACTCCCATTTACTACGCTAGGGCGAAACGGCCCTGATAACGGTTATTAAGGTGTCGCCAATTTTGGTTATATCAGCATAATTTCAAATGTAGTAAATATCTCGTCGCGAAACTTGGTAAGTGAATAGAGGACAAATGTCTATTTTTTTGACAACAAAATTGACAGCAAATATCAAAATATGACGTCACAGTTAATGACGTCATGCAATAACCTTCATTAAAAGTTTTTAAATTCCAGCTTTTTCTGTACTTCTTTAGAAAGAGCAAAGCAACAGTAGTTAAAAGCTGAAAACCGTTTGTCAATATCTCAAAAATTAAAGGAGATATGACATTTTAAATTTTAGAGAATGCTCAGCCCAAAACCGAGGACTCCCCCTTGTGTTTTCCTGGAAGCAATCTCACTTATGTTGCATATTGACTGTACTATATGAGTGTAATCCAAAAAATTGCCCATCAATGTTTTTCCTGCCCTTCTAAACACCTCAAATCGTATTTTTGACGTCATTAGAGGTGACGTCATCAATTATTCAAACAACAAAAACTTGTTTAAGAGGCCAAGACTAAAAAAGTTAAAATGATACGATTTTTAGCAGCACTAAGTACTCTTTATTATCAAATTCTAAGAGTTCCTCAAAGAAAAATGAAGAAAAAAAATCATGGGGGTTGACTTTAGAGGAGCACAATGGTTCCGGGGAAAACTGAAATTTCTTTAAATTGCTCTAACTCGAGAAATATTTGTCCCGGCGAGGAACGGTTTTCAGTATAATAGTCCCCTAGTCATACTCTTTTAAATGATGTATTTGGTGGTTTGAAATTAGAAAATTTGTATGACACGTTTTTTGTGACGTCATCAAATATGACATCACAATATGACATTTTGACATTTTGTTACAATTGAAATGATCAAGACAACGATCCAAGGCAGTGTGCAAAGTTTCGTACAAAAATATGCAAAGGGGGCAAACTTGCCCTGAATGACCGATTTTAAGGCCGTTTGGCCCCCGCTTGCCCATGAATGTGTCCAACTTTGGTCACCTTTGGTCACACTGAATTTTTATTTCTTTACGGTTTTTTCACGTTTACTACTTTCATTACTTTACCAATTAAAATGTATGCAAATACCCTTCATAGTGTTAATAAAATGAAAAATTGAATTGAATTACATCTAGGATAAAAATGATGGAAAATCTTTCAAATAATATAATCGAGAACAGCCAGCTAAAGATACGATTGTAACCGCAGTTTCACTTGTGTTAAACTCAGCGCTTGAACAACGGCGCAAAACGATTCCAAACCGTAACTTCATTTTAATCAAAATTGAGAAACGTTCTCTATTTTCTCACCATTACTTTATATTTTATTTTTGTCTCCTTCTGTTTTTTGCTATGTATATTGCCATACGGTAGGCTTAAAACTACCTGACGGTGTTACTTTAATATGGTGATCTCTACGATTGTTCTAATAATAGTAGTAGTAGTAGTAGTAGTAGTAATAATAATAATAATAATAATAATAATAATAATAAATAAATAATCTTTATGGAGGAAGCTCCCGTCACATTGCGTGGTTTTCAGGGAGTTCCTCAGTAACTAAGGTAAAATTAGAGTAAAAAATTTAAAACTAATCACAATCAAATCCAAGTATTAATAAAAACTGGAAGTACAAATTGAAAATCACTTTTAAAATTTAAACCTATCAAGTAACGACATTCTAAAGAATTAAAAGGAAGTTTTTTTTTTATGTCCATAGGGCATTCCAATCGGGTAAAGCACTATTTAGTGATCTGAACAAACCCCAGTTACTACTTGATTTAATGCATCGAATAGTGTCCTTTGAGCGAGTGTTATGACTATGGTAATCTACACCTTGGATAATCATATTGTTTCTGTCGTTTAGTTCTCAGTACACGTGTATCAAAGGGTATTGAGAATAGATTAGTTCTATTTCAGAAATTCCATACAAAGTTGCCAATCGTATTTAACTTTTCAAACTTTCTTGCTAAACGTCATTAAAAAACTAATTTTCGCCAGGTAGAATATCTGAACGTAGCCTCCAATGCAGAGGCTCTTTGGGTTCGTCATTTTATCGTTCCCTCTCATAATGTGCATTGCCTTTCCCTAATTTGAATGACAACCTGCTATATCTCCCCCTCTAAGCGTCCAAATATGTTCTGCAAACTAAATAATTTCTTTAATCAAAATGAACCACATCTAAGCATAAATGTTTATTTTTCTTCTTATAATAGGTATCGTCTGTCTGTAACTTAAATTGACGCCTGTTATATTCCGTCCCTTCGAAGCTTTCAAATAATATATTCTTCAAAATTAATCATTTCTTTAAAACTAATCAAATTTAAGTATAAATCTTTATTTTTTCTTACAGTACATCTAGGTATTGTCTTTTCGTCACTTACATTGACCTGCCACTGCTAATCTTTCAAAAAATATGTTCCATAAAATTAATAAGACCCATTTTACCGATTACAGGCGACTTTCTGGCAGGTAGAAAACCGTGGAAGTCAAGTCATAGTACTTGAATATCCCCAGATAATATACATTGCGAATCATATAGAATTTCAGCAATCTGGCAATCAGCAACTAGACGGCAGTAGTTTGAAGTGTTGTCTAGCTGTAACTGTAGAATAATTGTTTAACTCCACTGCGAATATCATTCATTCTCCAAAGGTAAAGTCCTGGGTTTAGTGAAGGGGACAACAATAAAACCACCATTGTCACCCTATCAACCACAAATATTTCCGAGCTAAACTGAAGACTAATATAAACCCCACTAGAGACAACATAGGGTAAAAAACAAAACGAAAATAGCAAGAGAATATATATGATCGTGGCAATAGATTTCTTGTATTTCGCCAGATCGATTGCTTGTCGCCCAAAATTTTGGGATGCTTCGTTCGCTTGGACTAACTGTTGGTGATGACGGATAATTCGGTAAACTTTAAAGTAGGCAAATGACATGGTCAGATAGCAAATGAGAATTATTGCTACAATGGCAATACTCATTTTATTTCCATACTTCTGGCTTTCAGTTGCCAAAACACGAAAAACGACCGCAGGAATCGGTGCCAGTAACAGTAAAACCACCGTGAAATACTGCCCACCACGTGATGTGACCAGCGAACGTCGAGACATGTGCAGCCATCGTTCAATGGACAGGATTGCTAAAAGAAGAATTGTGCAACTAATGAAGTAGAGGGCACTGCCTGCGCCGATTGTCCTCAGGGTCAAAGCAAACTTTAACTTATGGCAATTTGCCTCTTGGGTTGCAAAGTACGTAAAATAGGCGGCGGCAAAGAAAGGCTGGGAGATGAGTCCTGTACACAAATCTGTGAGCGCTAATCCGCTTAGAAGAACGTGGAACGATGATCTCACAAACGTTCTCTTCCAAATTACCACCAAAATCAAGGCATTTCCCGTCACTGCCACTGGCGATAAAACAGCAATTGCTATCGAGGTCGAGAAAGCAACTTCGTAAGAGAAAAAATCTTTTAGCCTGTTGTCGCCGATTGTGCCACAAGTTGTCAAGAAAGTCTTTTCTGGAGAGGGCGTGTTATTAAACATTGCCTATCTTTGTTCATGAGCGTTGGCAATCAGATCTGCTGGGTAAACCTCGGCGAAATAGAACCTTCCTTTGCAGGTTAAAATGCAAATTTTACTACCACAGAATACGAAATAATGGACAAAACTGTCTCGTGAGCCAAATTGATGCATAGACTGTAAACAAAGGCCTTTCAAGGCTTCTATCTAATAAAACATCTGCGTTTCAACGTTCTGTTTGCAAATCCCGTATTGGAGACAAAATATGGAATAGCCTGCGTTGATAGGTGGGCGTCATAAAGAGGTTTTCTCCGCTGACGCTACAACGAATCTCGGCATTTTTCTATGTATTGTAAAAATTAACTAATCTTTACTTTTATTTATAGTGTGCACGTGAACATCTTTAAAATTGATTTATGTCAGTTTTCATTGGATTCTGATTAATTCAAATGGGTTCTGCTATAATAAGTACAACCCTGAATAAACATTTGGTTTGAGGTCACACACACAAGGGGACATTTTGCGGGGGGCGTGCATGAAGCACCTGGAACATGGGCATAAGCATGTTGCAGGGGCACGGCGAAAGCTGGTAAACACGAGCGGATATTGGTTCATTCCTGTGTTGTAGCGGTGACAGTTTGCAAGAGCAGTCAGTGCACTGGATGCGACATTGACAATTGATAAATTCATTTTGTCTTTGCTTCATGATGCACGAATTCAAACTAGCTGAGTCTGCATCATATTGAACCGATAGTTTGAAAAACAAACTTACGGAAATGACAAAACTGCTCTTTCTAGACGATTTTTTACAACTTATGGTTAGTGTCTTTGAAACGCTTTTCCCATTTTTAGCTTAAAGGTTCTTTCTAGGTAAAGATATTTCTTTTTTCTTATACTCGTAGCATAACAATTATTTAAGAAATAGAAAACATGTACCGTGTTTCTACAGAGTTGTAGAAACACGGGTGGAAGTTTGGGAGAACGAGAAATTCTGTGGGAACAAGAGCCGCAGGCGAGTGTTTCCACAGCTTTTGCGAGTTCTCCCAAACTTTCAAAAAAAAAGTTTGATTATCAAAATGTAAATTGTCTTTGCTCGCGCCATCATTACGTCAACATCTCGTGCTAGTTCTGTGTTTCCATCGAGTTATAGAAACACGATTTTTAACCAATCAGTATGGGTATTTTCTTTGGACTGTTTTCTAATAAGTATTATTAAGTATAATATATATCGTGCTATTACTCAATTATTCAGTTGTTGTTCTGAATTACTTCCTTCTTGCAGTGTATTGACACTAATAAAATTCCCAAGAAAATAAGTTATCAGTCAATCTCCAGTCATTCCGATCAGGAAAGAAGTATTTTGTCTGCATTGAAAAACTCAAAGGAGCTATGCCGAGATTCTGATTATTCTGATGTATAGATTAGTACTTTTAAATAAATCCAAATAGCCCTTAAAAGTGTCAAATGTATTTAGCACTGTTGTGCTTATTGGGGACACTAGACATAAAACTAGCTAATCTTACCACCAAGCCTCGCTTTTAAAATGCAAATTGTAAATATTATCGTGAAAAATTCCCGAAGAAGCAAAGATAAAACGAAATATCCACATCACAACAACACGAAAGCGCCAAAGGTTTGAGGAAATTTCTCGCGAACCAAGCTTCGTGGTGAATTTTGAGCTGTGATGTAACAATGTATGCTGAAAACTGATGAAGGAAACTCAAAATAATAACAATAAACAAATAATCAAAGCAATAATAGTAAACTGAAGACCGTAAGACGATGACAGATTAAGAAGGATAACGCAAGGACAAACTTGAAAAGAACTGAACGTAACTCCTTTACCCCTATTCAGAACAAAGGGGGAGGGGACAGAAAGTTATCATAGTAGCTGATTTTAACGTTCCACAACTTAATGTTGCAATATTTAACAGATAGCCGATAAACTCTGCTATTTTATTATGTGAACTTTATTTGGGAACACATTGATATTACATTTCATTGTACTCAAACTTTGATGTTTTCATGGTAGTTGTATTTTAAAAGCCACATTTTTATGTAAATTTCTAATGTTCTTTCATAAACAAAATTTCACTTTAATATTATTTTTCCATTGTTTCGTCTTTTAGCATTGCTTTAGCGCTTTTGAGTAATTTTGACGTTTTCGAAATCAAGAAAAAAATCAAAATGAAGATAAAATCCTAAGGCTACAAAATTGGCCGCAACATTTCTTGATTGCATTATTAGATACCGGAATTGAACAAAAGTGGTGACTCTAAATACATTTCCTGCAACTGCTATTAATTTTTCAGATGTCTTTTTTTATTTTTGATTGATTGTAACTTAATCTGTATTTGCAATAGCATCGTTTTGCCACTTTTTCCACCCTTCTTTTTGTTTGCAGTGCATGACAGCTCGATTTCAACCGTTTTCCAAAACGAATAAACTGAATAAATTGCTTCAGTATTTCTTGTTTTGTTATTTTTTCCCTTAGGTATGTTAAAACCTTTCTCACAAGTACAGCCTTAGTACTCAATCGATTCCCTGATGTACATCATTACACGTCTGAAATTTAATCATGAAAATGCAGACGGCTGCTATATTAAATTGTGTTATCTCTGAGTTTTTTCACCTCGGAAAGAAGACATTTTTTTTACAAAAAAAAAACTTTCGCAATCAGGTTCGACGGACATACGTTTTCTCCAATGTAAAGCTAATTTCAATCTGTTTTGAATTTTTCGGCCATGATTGCACTTTCAAAGCATGCATGTGAACAATTCATCGAAATTCATTCAAAGACGTGCACCAAAGACGTGCAAGTCACAAAAGTCTCAACAATTCTGTATATTTTCCATTTCCTCACCATAGCACCTGTGACAAGCCTTAAAAATTCAAAACTGTAAATTAATTTGCCGTTAACATGTACATATGCATTTTGCCTAACAAATCACTTACCGGCTTCCTCGTCGAGATGGTGATCGTATTCCCTCTTTTGTTCGCGCATGTTCAATATACAAAAACAGATACGAATCGTCAAAAAACCCTCACCAATCGTGCCACTGGCAAATGTCACCATTCGTCAAAGGAGCTTTACGATTCGTACCATTGGTACAAATGGCAAGCTCATCAGTCGATTGGTGTACCATTTGTAAACTGCATATCCACTCGAGAGCGGTGCCAAAGCTTTTGTTTCATTTTATTTTCTTACTTTTTAATCTTATCCCTTTGATTACCTTGAATGATGATCCCACACACATTGCTCCGGGGCATCGAATTTCAGCGTACTCTTTCAGTATCCGTAAAAACAATATAAAAATTGTTATTCATGTAACTACAAAGAATTATTTTCAGAGACGACTCAAAATATAAATACACATTTTATGTTTCCCCTAAGGACGGGTTGTTTCTAAACTATCTGTTTCTGCTACTACCGATGAAAATCAAAGCGAATTTCTTTTGTTCAGAGCACTTACATTTAGGAAACGAAGGAGAGAAAATGTGACGAAGAGATATGACTTTATTTTAATGTTGTTTTGAAATGTTTGGTTTTTATACCCAGTGCAATTTTCATCATCTTAGATGATTGGTCGTCGTATTTACCTTAGAGGACAGAAAGGAGCCATTAAACATCATGCACAAAAAGAACGTTTTTAATCAGTTTTCCTGTTATGCTAAGCTAGCAGAGCTATATTTTCCTTTGCCAGATTAATCCGTTTGCTCTCACGGAAAAAGAAAAAATAGTAGGAATTGACTTTGCTGAACCTTTGTTCCAAATTTTTGCAATTCTATGCTGTCACGTAGCTCATTACAAAGCTATAAGGGAGGGAGCCTTACCGAACAATAGGTTAATATTGATTTGCATGTTGGGTGACAAGTGAAATTGGTTCAGGCCGCTATTTGTTTCATCAGGCGGAAACCTTAAGAGGTCTTTGTTTGCAGTCCATCAGGTTACCTGATGAAATTTTTTGTTAATTACCACAACCATGGTAGAATTTGTTCATTTTCCCAGAGGTTTATCCATCATAACTGATTACTGACACTCGCGACCAAAAACAAGACATGTCCAGCAACGGTTCTTCTCAAGAACAAACATTTTTCTTGTCTTGTAACTCGGCCGATGACAACCGGACAAGCGCATCATATTCCGACGCAGCTACCTTTTCGACTGCTTTAGTGATTGCCGTTTCTTCACCGGTGGCAGTTGTGGGAAATGCACTGATCTTGGCGGCAATTTGTAAGAAGACGTTTGTAAGAACACCATTCCATATCCTTCTGAGTGGATTAGCGATTTCGGATTTGTGTACTGGACTCATTGCCCAGCCATTCATTGTTGCAGTCACGTTTATCTACTTAAAACGGCCTAAAGAAGTTTGCGACAATCCAAAACTTCATTTTGCCCTAATAGGAATTGGTAATGGAAGTGCAACTTACCTCATTACCATCACAGTTCTCTTTATAACACTGATATCCATCGAACGATGGCTGCATATGTATCGTCGATCCTTGGTTACAGCCCATCGTGGCTATTTTACAGTAGCCACGGTTTTGATCCTACCAATACCTTTAGTTGTTGTACGACTTTTTGGCGACGTTAAGCCTGAAACTTATAGGCGTGGAGTGTATACTACGATTTTGTCCCTGATGCTCTTTTGTTTTGTTACCACGTCATTCGCCTATTTCAAAGTTTACCAAATTATCCGCCATCACCAAAAGCAAGTCCATGAGACGTCTCAGAATTTCGGTCAACCAGCCATAGATCTGGCAAAATACAAGAAATCTGTCGTGTCGATTCTATACATTCTACTGCTATTTTCTGTCTCTTTCTTGCCTTTTGTTGTGTCCACTGGGATATTTCTTTTCTTGGGGGATAGTCCAGAAATAGGAGTCGCCTTTGGTGTGTCCATGGTGCTTTTATTCTTGTCTTCTGCACTCAATCCAGGCCTTTATCTTTGGAGGATGAATGATATTCGTAACGCAGTCAAGCAGTTGTTTTGAGGTTGCTTCTAACTTAAGAGCGAGGGATCGATCATGGTTAGTGCGCTCGCCTCCGAATCGAGTGGTCCGGGTTCGAGCCATGGCCGGGGACATTGTATAAATAGATGCGGGGAATTTAATGCAGAGGGCAACCCTGCGATGGACTAGCATCCCATCCAGGTGGGAGTAGAAATACTCGTAGTCGCTTCATGCTACAGAAACCGGAGACAAGCGCCGGCCTGATGGGCCATTTGGCACGTATGCAGACTTTACCACCTTTACCTTAGATATAAGAGGTTTACGCACAGCCTTGCACAGCGGTCTAGGTTATTCCAACAGACGTACTCAGTTTTTCTCTCTCAAGAGCACAACAGCACAATATGTCAAAACATAATTGAAACTTATGCTCAACACCTTTTATTTGAATCGTAGAACACAAGGATCTCTTTCAAGCATAGGACTACGTGAAGAGGATTTAAAAAACTTTGACCAATATTATAAACAGGACAACATGATTTCTTATGTATGGTCGCACATTATAGGGTTTCATGTACAGACTTAAAAGTTAGAACCATCTCGTACAGCGTAATAAACAGTATCACATTTATTAAATTTAGGCGAAATATTTCAAGATTCACAATCACTGATGCGGCTTCTATGCTTAGTCTATTAGGGACTACTTCCCATAATAACATCATAAATTATTTTCGTGACTAACAGTCTGTTTATCCTATATTCAATATTGCTTTTATCCTTTCACTTAGTTTGCTTTTTACAGTTAACTGAAAGTATACATTTGTCTTAAGGTTTCAGTTGCTATTTATACGTATGAAATTTTAGCATATTGTAAGGTTTATAATTTTTTTTTTTTTTTAATTTTTATCAGGACTTCTTTTGATAGCAGTGTTATATTTATAGAGCTGACATAGTTACCCTGAAAAACTAAAGGTTTACTTACTTAATTAGTATGCGGCTCAGTCTATTAAACCTACAGTTCAGAATTTAATTACAGCTTTAATAAAATTAATTATTACATGTCTCATGTATAATGCATACCTATAAGTTTAAAACAATTTCTAATTAATAAATTTTGTCTTTGTACCCCTTCCTCGTGAGATATAACGTTGTATATGATAAACTAATTCTTTTCGTACCAGCATGAACTTGTAATTCAGCCACCTCTGATTATTTAACTATTTCATATTTATGAAGGTCCTCCGGATGAATGAGGATGAAGGGCATTGTTTGAGAAAGGGTTCCAGAGGTTGGAAATGTGGGTCGGCCGATTTTGATGAAAATTGCTCCAGAAATTGGCCTTAGTGAGATATTCCAAAATCCAATTTGGTTTAGTTCTCTGACTTTTAGTTCAAAACTTTCAGGGGAAACAAATAAAGCCACTAATTAATTGTATGGTGTGTTTTTGTTCCAAAGGGTCTTTCAGTTCATGTATGTCGATTTGGCATAGAAGGTTCTGGCAGAGTGGGGCCTGGCAGACGCTTTTGCCAAATTTTGAAGAGAAAACTACCATCCCAAATTACCTACTTTTAGAAGGTCATATTTCTTTACTGCCTTATTAGCATCCAGTTTTTTAAATGCATAATTGTTCGTACTCGACTCGGCTCGCCGAGTAGGCCCGATTAAGGCTATTCGGCTATCGTTCCTTTTTTTTCCCTTTTCCTTTTTTACCATTTTATCTACTGATTCAGTTAATAAGCTGTTGAATGCTTCATGGCAGACTTTGCTATTCTCAATGTAAAATATACTGTAAATATAAACATTGCACATTCATTCCCGGGAAGTGTTTCTATAGCCCTCTTTGTCACGAGCACGCTGGGGAGTTCTATGTTCCGTTTCATTGTTTGGCGGCATGACGGCGTTGACAACTGCTTCAGTGAGGTACGAAAACTATGAATTTTTTTCGAGACCGAAAACTGGAGGTTTATTTTTGCGTGAATTACCTCTATTCAAAGGGATCAATAGGGTATGTAGATTTATCGGATTTTAACGAAACTTGGCCAAAATGTTTGTCAGATATTAGCGCACCAAAAAATGTGTGGCTTTTACGAAAATCGAAATGTTTTATCCAATTTCTGGAGCTACTTCACGATTTGTGCATCTTGAAATGTTTGGCCTTGAAATGTGTGTTAATCTTCTCCATCCGTAACCATCTTTGTTCCTTTATGTTGTATTATTATCTCTTTGGTATATTTCCATCTTAGTAAACAAATATTTTCAGGTTTCCTTCAATTTAAAGGTTATTTTGTATGTGACCAAAACACCGTGACCGACCTCCTTTACATGCCACGTCTTTCACTCTAATCAGACCAAAGGGGGAAAGAGTGGAAAGTGTTCGGGCTGATTTTACATACAGAAAGCTGCTGAACTCTACTATTTTATATTAATCTCAACTTTATTTGGGAACAATTTAATAATACATGTCATTGTACTCGGACTTCAACGTTTCCAATACATATTTTAAATTTTGAATTTTCTTTCTATTAACAAACTTTGACTTTAATAATGTAATTTTTACATTTGTACATCTTTTAGCATTATTTTTATGATTTTGATTCATTACTTTTGAGTGATGTTTGGTGCTTTACAGATAATTCTGAAATCAAGAAATACATTACCATGACGGCTGTCATTTTAAATCCTATAACCATAATATTGGCAGCGATAAGTTTTAGTCACCGGAATTTAAAATAAAAAAGCGGCTGTCTCTAACTTTATTTCTCACAACTTCCAGTAATTTTTCAGATGTTTTCTATTTCCATACGGAAGTCGAAAGAATAGCTGTAGCATTGACCAAGCTGTAACAAAAAGGAAACGCTTGCTGCTGAGTGGAAGCGTTACTAAACATGTTCTGTCTTTGGTCACAAACGTCGATAATCAGTTGTGATGGGTAAACCTCGGTTTAAATGAACAAATTTTTCCGTCGTTATGGCAACGAATACAAATGTTTGAGGCAAGCAAGTTAATGGACTGCAAACAAAGACCTCGTAAGACTTCCGCCTGATAAAACAAACAGCGGCCTAATCTAAGTTCAATTGGTCGAGAGCGTCCTTTCCATTTTGACTTTAAAGGCCTGAGTTTCCATTAATGAACTACGTGAAAGTACAGAATGGCATCAAAATTGGAGCAAACGTTCAGCAAAGGCAACTGGTATTGGTTTTCTTTCCGTGATAGCGAGAGTACTAATTTCGCAAAGGAAATGAGTTGTACTCGCTTAATACAACAGGAAAAATGATTACAAAGGCGCTTTCTCTGTACGGTGATTAATTATTCCTTTCTGTCCCTTAGGCTAAACATGAACTGATGAAAATGGCTTTTAATAGGAAAACCAATCATTTCAAAACAACATTAATAAAGTCATATCTCTTTATCACATTTTAAGTCTAAGTCAGGAAACATGTGGTGAAGAAACAACTGTTCTTTATGGAAAATATAAAATGCTATGTTTAAGTCAGTTCCAAGAAAAATGTTTTCTTTGCGGTGCAATGAGGAACATTTCTTTCTTTTATTAACGTTTCTAAGGTTTCTGATAGGTCACGCTCAAACTGGGCGCGCCGCTGCAGTGCCAGTTTATAAAATATATTAGTCATGCTAACAGCACGTTTATTTACATTTTAAAGGTGGCGCCCTGATGTCGAAAAGGAAAACAAACATACAATGAATTAGAATACTGTTGTGTCAAGTGAAAATCGATGAAGTTGGCACTCCATAATTTAATCTGACAATCAAACGTAATATTATAACTGCGTGTTAAAATTGGTATTTGTATGTCTTTGGTGAGAAACATCCTTTTTTTCTGGAATATCGATAACGTGTTTGCATGCATGCTTGAGAGCGAAATCATGGCCACAAAATTCTAAATAGATTCTTACAATAACTGCTGCACTGAAGATGACGGATGTCTGTCGAACTTCATTGAAATTATCTAGAGAGGTCCATAATACCATGGGATAATTCAATCTCCTAGCAAAAAATAAGTTCAACCGAGCTTCGTTGTTATGTCAGGTCACTTCTTACGTGAGCATCATGCGGCTGTTGAACAAGGTAATTTCTAAATAAAACCTTGATGCAACATCAGAAATGTGGCGTCTTTTTTGCTAAAAATTCATTTTTTTAATGTCAAAGCCTATTTTTTAACGATGAGCAACACGTATGCATACGCGCATATTTTGGGGAAAATCCCATATTGGAAGAAATAGTTATTTCAGTCTAGATTTTAGGAGCTTATTTCCATAGAGTATATGTACAGTCAACACACCATTTTATAAACTTTAACGAACTGTTTATTGCGTCCCCTCTCGTTTGGTGACTTACGATATAGAAGTACCATCTTTTTAGAAGGATGTCCACTACATGAGCCTGTTTGCTTGTAAATTAATTAAGGACCTGTTCATCAATCAGTCCGGTTAAACTGTTTATAAACTCTACTAAGAAAGCCTAATCCATGGTCAGTGCGTTTCCAGATAAACCGCACTGTTCAAGAATACATGCGATCCATGTCATCGAGATGAAAGATTTCTTGGACGATTTCTCTAGGTGCCCCTACACAATAGTTGCTTCACTCCATGGCGAATATCATCCATTCTCCACAGGTAGAGTCCAGGGTTGAGTGCAGACGACAAAAATAAAAGGATCACGGACACGCTATCACCGACATATGTTTCTATTCTCGGCTGGTCTAGACTTACTATAATTCCACTAGAAACGACAAAAGGAATGAAACAAAAAGAAAGTGACGCTATAATAAAAAGCATCGTGGTGACAGATTTCTTGTATTTTACAAGGTTTATTGCTTGCTGACCATAATTATGCCATGCTTCGTTTGCTTGCACTTGCTGTTGGTGATGACGAATGATTCGGTAAACTTTAAAATAGGCAAAAGATGTGGTAAGATAGCAAGTGAGCATGGTTGCAATGATTGCGACTCTCATGGTATTACTATAGCTGTGTTTATCATTAGCTAAAACACGAAAAACAACTGAGGGGATCGGGATGACCAATATTATAATAACAGTGAGACAACCGCGGCATGACGTAACCAAGGATCGTCGAGACATGTACAGCCATCGTTCAATGGACATCAGTGTTATGAGGAGAATTGTTGTGGCAATAAAGTAGATGGCAATACTGACGCCAGTTGTGTCTATGGCCTTAACAATTGAATCGTAATCTTTCCTGACAATGTACATCAAGGCTACCGCGGCATACAGTGGCTGAGCAATGAGTCCTGTACACAAGTCAGTGAACGCTAATCCACTAAGCAGAATGTGGAATGGTGTTCTCACGAACGTCTTCTTCCAAATTGTTGCCAAAACCACCAAATTGCCCGTCACTGCAACCGGTGATAAAATAGCAATAATGGTGGCACACGAGAGAATAAGTTTGTAGCATAGAGGTCCGTTGCCATCGCTATTTTCATCTGGCGAGTCACAAGGAGAGAAAGAACTTTGTCTGGGATATAAAGTCGTGCTATTGAGCATGGTCTGTTTTGTTAATGTATGTCGATTAAGCTGGAGCTAGAAGAACGGGTTTTTAGCAGTTCATTGAAATCCTTTTTCCTGATGGTTTTCCTGACGGTCGAGATAATGTGAATTCATTGAGGCAGGTGAAATTTTTCTCTTCTTTGTCCATCGGATGTGGAAGGATTCACCTGCCGAAAATTAATTTTTCTTTTCTTCCTTTTTTTTTTTTTCATTTTATTTACTCTTAGAGAAGATAATATTTCCTTTATAGTAAATGACCTCCCGCACAGCTTAGCGACTAAATTGATTGTAGCTTAGGTTGTAATAGAGATATTGAATGTGCTCAGCTCAATGAGAAGTGAAATAAATTGTCTTCTTGCGTAGAGCTTTAATTATGTTGAAAGATAAACAAAATGCACTTTTTAAAGTAAATTTTGTTTATAAATAACCTTCAAAGCAATAGCTGACAAAATAACAATCTTAAGGTTGACATTCAAAAATTACTCTTTTTCAGGCTTTTTGAAGCCAAAAAAATTTCACTATAATTTATCTCAGAACACCATTCCCTTCAAGCCTTGGACAAATTATTGATATCGACTTGTGGAACAGAGAGCCTAGCTGATTGAGCTTCCTAAACTTATTGAAATATAAACTTGTTGAATATCAACAAACTATGCAATAAATAAACCTTCCAAGTAATACAATGAGAAAATAACAAATAATTTTAATTCAATTTCATTTTCAACTTTATTTTATTTTATTATATTTTCTTACATATAGTAACAAGAATTGCTTGCCCCCGCAATTAGTTCCAGAACTAATCGAGGCAAGGGAAGAGTTGACATTCAAAACTGACTTTTTTCCAAGTTCTTTGAATTTCAGAACACCGTTCTTTGCAGGTCAAGGAGAAACTAATTATAATACTGATTATATTATTAATACATTAATACTGATTTCATTTGAGGCCAGGGTTAGTGAAGACCACCAAAATACGAGTATGACGGTCGCGCTCTCGGCGGCATATGTTTCTGTTCTCCGCTGCAGCTGGTCTAGACTTACTATGATTCCACAGGAAAATACAAATGGAATGAAAAAAAAAAAGTAAGTAATGCTGTAATAAATAGCATCGTTGTGACAGATATCTCGTAATTTGCAAGGTTTATTGCTTGCTGTCCATAACTCTGCGATGCTTCGTTTGCTTCCACTTGCTGTTGGTGATGACGAATGATTCGGTAAACTTTTAAATAGGCCAAAGACGTGGTTAGGTAGCAAGTGAGCATGGTTGGAATAATTGCAACTCTCGTGCTTTTGCCATGGCTGTGTTAATCATAAGCTAAAACACGAAAAAACAACTGAAGGAATCGAAATGAGCAATATTATGATGAGAGTGAGACAACCACGACACGATGCGACTAAGGATCATCGAGACATGTACAGCCATCGTTCAACGGACATAGGTGTTATGAGGCAAATTGTTGTGCGGGCAATAAAGTAGATGGCAATACTGACGCCAGTTGTGTCTATAGCCTTAATAATTGAATCGCAATCTCTGCTGACAATGTACGCCAAGCCTATCGCGGCACACAGTGGCTGAGCAATGAGTCTTGTCAGACACAATTCAGTAAACGCTAAATCCACTAAAAATAATATGGATGGTGTTCTCGGAAACGTCTTCTTCCAGATTACCGCTAAAATCACCGAATTGCCCGTCACTGCAACCGGTAATAAAATAGCAATAATGATGGCACATGAGAGATTAGGTTTGTAGCAGTAAAGGTCCGTTGCCATCGCGAGTTTCATCTACCGAGTCACAAGAAAGAACTTTGTCTGGGATATAAAGCCATGCTATTGAACATGGTCTGTTTTGTTAGAGCACGTCGATGAAGTTAGAGCCAGAATACAGGTCGAAATCCTTTTTCCTGATAGTTTAACATCGATCGAGATAGTGTGAATTAAGTATTGCAGCGTTCAGCTGCTGAAAATTTGTCTTTTTCTGTCTATATTTCCTTCATTGTATTCACATTATTACCTCTGTAATAAATTACCTCCGTCAAGGCTTTCCGACTAAACTGATTGTAGCGTAGGTTAAAATAGAAATACGCTAATTGAAATTTTACCTATCCAATTTGAATGCGCCGATGAAGTGGTACTAGTCAAGTAGTTTCAAACAAAAAACTTTTAAAGTGAGGGCAAATGGAAGGGAAATTTCCTTTGAGGGTTTCTGAAAAATCTGAAAATTGTCGAAATTTCGAAATGCGGCACTTTAACCGAAAATCCCAGCGAAGAAAAATATATAGAACGTGACGGTAATTCCTGTTAAGAAATTTTCGAATACTTGGGTATTCATTGAGAATTCAAGAAATTGCTATTCGATTCGCAATCCTGTCTTCAAAAGAGTTTTGAGTATTCTGTATTTTGTGTCCCTACCTAATACATTGTACAGACTTTACTTCTGTTTCTCAGGAAGACAAATCCTGAAATATTACTAAACTGTCCTTAAATGGCCCTTGAAAAAAGATCTGACGTCTAGACAATTCTTTTTAGCTTGGACTGTTAGAATGTAATGATTTAAGAAACACAGTTCAGTTGCATAGAAGCCACATCAATAATGGTGAATCTTAAAACATTTCGCCAATATTGAATTGGAATTGACATAAATGGAACCACAGAGTACTACTTTTATGTGGTACTGTTTATTATGCTACACCTGGTGGTTCTAACTTTTAAGTCTTGTGCATGGAACCCCAGTGTGTGACAATTCAAAAAATGCTATTGAGCAGTACTTCCATGTAGTACTGTTTTCATGTGGTACATGAGTTTGAAGGACATCTTCATGTCCGACCATTCAGATAAGAGGCGTTGAGCACTAGTTTCATTTATGTTTTATCTACTTCTTCTGCTGTTTCGTTCTTGAGAAAGACACCGAGTCCTTTGTTGGAAATAACCTGAGCGCAATTCACTTAGATCGAAGCCTCGCTCTTAAGTAGCAATCTCAAAACAATTGCTTGACTCCGTTACGAATATCATTCATCCTCCAAAGGTAAAGACTTGGATTGAGTGCAGAGGACAGGAATAAAAGTAACATAGACAAACCAAAGGCGACACCTAACTCTAAACTCCTCCCCCAAAAAAGAAACATGACAGTGGACACAACAAAAGGCAAGAAACAGACAGAAAATAGGAGTAGAATGTAAAGAATCGACACGACAGATTTCTTGTATTTTGCCAGATCTATTCCTGGTTGACCAAAGTTTTGAGACGTGTCATGGACTTGCTGCTGATGATGCCGAATGATTTGGTAAACTTTGAAATAGGCAAACGACGTGGTAACAAAACAAAAGAGCATCAGGGCCAGTGTCGTAGTATACACATCAGGACTATAAGTTTCATACTTTACGTCGCTAAAAAGCCGTACAGCAACTAAGGGTACTGGTAGAACCAAAACCAAGGCTATTGTAAGGTAGCCACGATGGGCTGTAACCAAGGATCGACGATTCATATGCAGCCATCGTTCGATGGATATTAATGTTATAAAGACCATTGTAATACTAATAAAGTAAGTTGCACTTCCATTACCAATTCCTAATAGGGCCAAAAACAATTTGGGATTGTCGCAAACCTCTTTAGGTTGTGTTAAAATGATCAAATCGACTGCAACAACGAAAGGCTGGGCAATGAGTCCCGTGCACATATCTGCCATTACTAATCCACTCAGGAGGATATGGAATGGTGTTCTTACAAACGTGTTCTTCCAAATTGCCGCCAAGATGAGTGCATTTCCAAAAACTGCCACCGGTGAAGAAACGGCAATTAATACGGAAGTCGAAAAAATAGCTGTGTAATAGAAAGACGCATTTCTCCAGTTTTCATCAATCGAGCTACAAGAAAAGGAAAACGCCTGTTGCTGAGTGGACGCGTTACTGAACATGTCCCGTCTTTGGTCAACCTTGATGAAAATGAACAAATTTTACTCTCGTTATGTCAACGAACACAAAATAATGTTTCACCAGGCAAGTTGATGAACTGCAAACAAAGACCTCTTAAGATTTCCGCCTGACAAAACAAATAGTGGCCTAAACCAAGTTCCATTAATGGACTACGTGACAATATAGAATAGCAGCAAAATTGGAAAAACGTTCAAGAAAGGCAATTAGCATTACTTTTCTTTCCGTGATAGCGAGAGTATTAATTTCGCAAAGGAAATGAGTTGAACACGCTCAATACAACAGGAAAAATGATTACAAAGGCACTTTCTCTGTACGATGATTAATTATCCCTTTCTGTCTCTTAGGGTAAATATGAACTGATGAAAATGGCTTGCAATAGGAAAAACAAATAATTCAAAACAACATTAATAAAGTCATATCTCTTCACCATATTTTCAGTGCTAGTCGCAGAAGCATTTGGTCAAGAAACAACTGTTCTTTATCGGAAATATAAAATGTTATTCTTAAGTCAACTCCAAGAATAATGTTTACTTTGTGATTACATGGGGAACATTTCTATATATATTTTTAATTTTTCTGCGGATACTGAGCTGAGATAAAGGGAAACTATAAGAAAAAGTACGAAAATTGAATAAAACAACAAAAGAGGGATCACGATCACTATCTGGAGGTGGAAGCCGGTAACTGATTGCTAAGGGCAACATACAGAAATCATGCTAGGAGGCATGTTGTTGAAAAGCAAAATAACATACAATTGAGACTGTCATGACAGGTGAAAGTCGATGAAGTTATCACTCCAGAATTTAATCTCACGACCTAGAATAATATTAACTGTAACTGTTCAAAAAGTATTTGTATGACTTTGGTGAAAAAGTCTTAGTTCTCGAACATCGATGCCTTGTTTCCATGCATGCTTTGAAAAAGCAATCATGATCACACAGTTCTAAACAGTTTGTAATAGCTGTTGCACTGAAGATGACGGATGTCTGTCGAACATAATTATAAAATTAAAAATGTCTTCTCTCTGATATTACAAAACGCAAAGAAAATGCAGTTTAAATTCTAGTGGGGTTCGTAAGGAATACCATGGGGTAATTGATTCTTTTGAGAAAAAAAAAATGTTCAAGCAAACTGTTCATTGCGTCGCCTCACGTTTCTTACTTATTCCTACTACATAGAAGTACCGTCTTTCTAGAAGGATTTCCACTACATGACGAACCCGTTTGTTCTGTTCATCAATCAATCTGGTTAAATTGTTGAAGGTGAAGGTGTGGTCATGGAAAGACGCGTCTTCCTAGTCTCCGAAGTTAATCTTTTGGCTCTGAATATTGAAATTTCTACCTACAAGTCGGACCTAAAGGTGAATTCAATCGAAAGTAATCGGTGTTTCATCGAAACTCCTATCAAATGGAGTCGAAATTCGCCGACATCAACCACGAAGAAATGCAAATGGCTTAAGAGTCGCCCACTCTACTATCACAACTCTACCGCATCATTCAATGTTACTGCCTCAGCGATACTAATTTGTGGGGACGTTCATCCGCATCCTGGACCCGCGTTGGATACGTCTTAGAGCAACCTAAAACCAAACAGTGGATTTACTGTCAAATGCCCAAAGTGCTCAAAGCCAGTTCAGCGAAACCATAAACATCTTCAGTGCGATAAGTGTTATGATTTAATTCGTGTTCGCTGTGTAAAGAGCAACGCCAGTTTCCATAAAACCATCAAAGTTAACCAGCCTGGCATTTGGACATGTAGTACTTGTACATTATCTGAGCTTCCCTTCTTTAAAGTAAAAGATCTAGTCGCTTTGGACACGACAGATGATGCTGCGAGTGATTTGCATTGGAATTCCGACCGCCACTTCGATGCTCTCATTGCGAGACAAAAACAACTTTCTTTTATGCACATCAACACGCAGTGTATGACATCAACATTCGACGAGCTACTCCTCATCATTCAAAGATATGGTTTTGACGTGATTATGCTTAGCGAAACATGGCTCAAAGACAACCCACAACTACTTAGCCATGTAACTATTCCTGGCTATGCTAATTAGTTTAGGAACAGAGATAAAATCAAAGGTGGAGGCGTTGGTACATACATTAAAGAAAGTGTGAAGTACAAAAGGCGTAAGGATATTGAATCAAGATAACCTGAATTAGAACACTTGTGGCTTGAAATTCAAGGACGCAATAAACATAGTCACTTATTAATGGGAACCATATACAGATCCACAAGAATACTAGATACCCAGCAGTGGATGTCCCAAATGGAGAGCATGTTGGCGGATCTGTCAACTTCGTGGGACGGTTTATTGCTTGTTACTGGGGATTTAAATATTGACGTGCTGAAGCCAAATGCGCCGTTGACAAAACAGTATACAGATTTATTGAACACGTTTAACCTAACACAGCACGTGCAAAAGCCAGCAAGAGTTACACCTCACAGTGAGACCTTGATTGATCACATAATCTCAAATGATCCTAAGCGTGTTACACATGTTGATGTTCTTCCATGCTCAAATGTGAGCGACCATGATGCACCTTACGCGTGCCTCAACATTCGTGCTGAGCGCTTTGTTCCAAGGTTTAAAATGATTCGAAAAGAGCGTGGGTTCAAGGAAGAAGAGTTCATTCGCGACTTTACATCCCTTCCATTTAGTGTCATTCAGGCAACAGATGATCCTGAAGAAAAGCTAGAGATGTTTACTACACTCATCTCTGACTGTATTGAGCGACACCCTCCACTGACACGCACAAAGGTCACACGGCCACCAGCTCCCTGGTTACATGATGAGGAAATTGTAGGTCTTCAAAATCAGAGAAATGTACTAAGACACAAGGCTCACTCATTAAAAACACCCGATGCCTGGCAAGCTTTTCGCGACGTCCGTAATCGTCTGAAAACAACGATCAAAGAGGCGAAACGATCGTTCATCAATACGGCATTATCATCAACGAAACCGAAAGAGGTCTGGCGTATTATACACCGTATTTTGAATCCATGTCCACAGCCTTTACGTCTGGATGTCAATGAGCTTAACAAGCATTTTGTAGAAGTTGCCCAACGCACCACCGGAAATGCAGACGTTGACGCAAAAGAAGACCTACTGAACTTTGTTGATAGCTTGCAGCCATGCCTGATGGGGGAAAGATCATTCACTTTGCGCCACGTTAAATATGAAGAGGTCCTCAAGGAAATCAAATCAATTCGTTCCGGTACATCGACAGGACCTGACCAAATACCAGCTAAGCTCCTAAAGCCTGTAGCCGACCTGATTGCAGGACCTTTGACAGACGTGATAAATTCCTGTATTGTCACATCAACATTTCCCGACGCTTGGAAAGTTGCGAGGATAACCCCAATTCCTAAGACCAGTGGCCCTACCTTCAGTGTATCAGACATGAGACCGATATCAATACTTCCGGTCCTTTCAAAAGTTTTTGAAAGACTCGTACACCACCAAGTCATCGATTACATTGATTCTCACTTCCTGTTAAAAGAGAATATCTCAGGCTTCAGGAAAGGACACTCAACGACTACTGTTCTATTAGGGATCAGAGATGACATTATTCGCGCCATGAAGTGAGGAGAAGTTACCCTCATGGTACTAGCCGATTTCTCTAAGGCGTTTGATACCATCAAGTACAAGACTGTTCTTGAAAAGCTTAGCCTGTTGGGCTTTTCCAAGGAATATCTTAAATGGACGATCCAATATCTTACAGAAAGGAAACACTTTGTGCAAGTCGACGACAAAACGTCAGAGCTTTGTATGGTGAGTTTCGGCGTACCTCAAGGTTCTATCATGGGGCCACTCATTTTCAATCTCTACGTGGCTGACCTTCAGTCATATGTACGAGGAGTTAAATTTCATCAATATGCTGATGATACCACATTGTACACACACTGCAAACCAGCAGATCTTCAATCAACTCTAACTGAACTTTCTGCAAGTATAGGCAAATTGGAAGCGTGGTCACGTGAAGCAAACTTAGTCATTAATCCTTCCAAGACTAAGCTGATGTTATTATCTACTCCGCAGTTATCAAAGGTCCATCATTTAAACACTGAAAAGTTCGACATCACAATCAACAGCATCCGCTTGGAACGAGTGACCACCACTAAATTATTGGGGTCTCACATCCATGAGCATCTGAACTGGGAAGGAAATGTCAGACAAGTAGCAGCGTCCTGCTATGCTACTCTAACAACCCTAAGGAAGTTAGAGAACATCCTGCCTTTCCATATCAAAAAGAATTTGGCACAGGCACTGGTTCTAAGCAAGCTATATTATAATGACATAGTATACCACTCACTCCCGGATTATTTAATGAAACGTCTCCAGAGAGTACAAAAGGCGACAGCTAGTTTTGTGCTTGGTAGATTTGTGTCATCCGAAGACATCCTTACGAAACTCAAATGGCTTCCCGTAAAGGAACAACGCGAATGGAACCTACTTAAGGCAACTCACAAAGCCCTTCACAACCCATATTGGCCAAGTTATCTGAAACTTAATGTATTTCAACACGAAAGATGCTTAAGATCTAGTAACAGCATTCAGTTAGAGAGATCTTTAATTAATAATACTCTACAGGGCCAGACTGCAAGTTTATTTAATACGTTGCCCAGCAACGTGAGGTGTTGCCAAGACTATATTAAATTTTGCAAAGACACCAAAAACATTAGTTTTAAGAGAGCTTTAGAACATCTGGCATAATTTTAATTATTTATTTATTCATTTATTTATTTTAGCATTTCTTAAAACACAATTTTATCTCGTTTACATATAGATATAAATTTTTGATATCTTTTAGCCTTTTTACAATTGTAAATTTAGTTAGCATCGGGCAGGCGAAGAGCCACCCGGTGGATATACTGCCCGAAATGCCATTATTATTATTATTATTATTATTATTATTATTATTATTATTATTATTATTAAATTGTTCCTAAATGTATAAACTCTGTCAAGAAAACCTAACCCATGTTGTGCATTTCCAGATAAACCACATTCGAGATAAAAGATATTTTTGATATTTTCTCTAAGTTCCCCTACACAATAGCTGTTTCACCCCACGGCGAATATCCTCCATTCTTCACAGGTGGAGGCTTGGATTGAGCGACGACAAAAATATGAGTATAGTGGACACGCTATCGGCTATATATATTTCTGGACGTGTCTGGTCTAGACTTACCATGATTCCACTAGAAACTACATGTTGAAGCGACCTTTGGGGAAATTAGCTGATCGCTCCAACACTCTTTGTTAGGTTGCTTCTCTTTTTATTTCCGCTATTGATGACTTCGGTACAATACTCACAACGTTCTCTTACTGCTACTCTTGACTGGTTACAGCAATTACTACAGCTACAAGGAGCTAACTCGTCACGTTTCTTTTAAAGGGACAACCACGTCATCCATCAAATCAATGTCAATCTGTCAATTAGGCTAACGTAATGTCATGCGCAGTTCGAATAAGGTTCTATTGCGACTGCGCACCAAGCTACTTAGCATATTTTCCTTCGAGGTTATCGAGGTTGACTAAAACATTTTCTACCTTGATTTTAACCAACTATTCTTAAGTGGTTGACCTATATAAGGTAACGTGAGCAATATAAAAGTCAGGTACAATCTTCGTTCTTACCGATTAAACGTTTAGGATAACACTAAGTTAAAAGATAAAAATTGTTGTTAAATATTTCATACAACATAAGTGTTACAAGAAATAGGTTTGCAAACTCCCAGCTTCCTGGGCGGGATTTCCAATTAAAACTATCCATCTCATTAACTGGACGTGCTCCTGGTACAAACATCCTCTAACGAGGTGCCGCTCCTATTGTATGGAATCTTTTCTTTAATTGGGTATCAAACTCCTTGAAAAGGTCAGTAAAAAGGGCAAGGTTTGACTGAAAAATTGGACAGGAGACTGAAAATAAGTTAAGGAGTCTAACGCGATTAATTCCAAAAAGTGCGCTTCCAAAATCTAGATTTCAATTTTTACTTCATTTTCTCGATTGACACCCCCGAGTAAACAAACGAGTTGCTGGACAACGCAGCTGAACAGCTGAACGGTGTTCGCAGAACATGAATGTACCAAGGCATCCTACCAAGAATCGGCTACAAATTATTGAAGTAGATACTACATTCAAAATAGTTAGATTACATGGCACTATTTCCAGTGGGAATTGCTTGCATTTTTATTGTTTTACACACATACGGAATGAAACAAAAAGAAAGTAATGCTATGATAAATAGCATCGTGGTGACAGATTGCCTGTATTTTGCCAGGTTTATTGCTTGCTGAGCATAATTCTGCGATGCTTCGTTTGCTTGCACTTGTTGTTGGTGATGACGAATGATTCGGTAAACTTTAAAATGGGCAAAAGACGTGGTGAGATAGCAAGTGAGCATGACGGCAATAATTGCTAGCCTCATCCTATTTCTGTAGCTGTGTTTATCATTAGGTAAAACCCGCAAAACAACTGTAGGAGTCGGACGATCAATATTGTGAGAACAGTGAGACATCCACGCTGCGATGTAACCAGGGATCGTCGAGACAGGTACAGCCAACGTTCACTGGACATCAGTGTTATGAGAAGAACCGTGGCTTCAATAAAGTAGATGGCACTACTGACGCCAATTGTGTCTATGATGAGTGTAAACGAATCATAATCTTTCTTGACGACGTACATCAAGTTGACCGTGACAAACAGTGTTTTCGGTAATTTGTTCATGATAAAATTTGCAATTTGCCTTCTAAAACCGAGGCTTGGTCGTCCTTGGCGTTTGAGAACGTAGACCACGTCGATGGTTTGAGAAAACCATGACGGCAAAGTCAACAGGAACGTCACTAAACAAAAGATTTAATGAGAGATTCGCAGGTAAAGTTTAAATTTACTTTAAGTCCCTACTGTTTTCATTTGGCGTGCTGGACGAGGTCCGAATTATGTACAATGTAATTTATTCTCACAGACCCTCTCCACAGCCTGCGATGAACTGGGTAGCATCACTATCCATTTTGAAGAAGAAATACTCTTACGCGCTCTACAAAACCCGGAGTAATCTCCGGTACCTATGAGACACTCTTCCACCGACAGTTTCATTAACCACCCCTGCAAAATATGTTTTTCGCTCCATTGTAAATATCCTTCATTCTCCAGAGGTAAAGCGCAGGGTTGAGTGAAGAAGACAAAAGTGTAAGCGCTATAGACGCTTTTAAGGCGGCGTACACTTCTAACCTATCCTGCATGCTTAGATACACCCCACTAAATATGATATAAGGCAAGAAACACACAGTAAATAGTAAGAAAATATTCACCATCGAGGCCACAGATTTCTTGTATTTCGCCAAGTCTATTGCCTGTCGACCAATGTTGTGAGAAGTTGCTTGGACTCGCTGTTGGTGACAACGAATGATTCGGTAAACTTTAAAATAGGCAAATGAGGTGGTAAGATAGCAAGTGAACGAGGATGCAATAATTGCAAATCTCCTGTAATATTTGTATTTCCGACTCTCATTTTCCAAAACACGAAAAACAATTGTGGAGACGGGAATGAGTGACAGTACGATCATAACGGAATATCCCCGACACGATGTGAGGAGGGATCGTCTAGTCGACATGTGAAGCCATCGTTCAACAGACATCAGTGTTATAAGAAGAACCGTGAGGGCAAGAAAGAAGATGGAGCCACACTCGCCGGTTGTTTTTAAGATGGTGATAAGTTTCGCCTTGTCGCCAGGAACTCTGGGGTTAGCCAAGCACATGAAGGAGGCCGCAGCATAGAAAGGCTGGGAGAGTAGTCCTGTACAAAAATCCGTGAGCGCTAATCCACTTACAAGAATATGGAATGGTGTTCTCGCAAAGTTCTTCTTCCAAATTACCGCCAGGATCAATGCATTCCCCGCCACTGGCACCGGTGATAAAACAGTGATGATAATAGGTATGGAGAAAAGAACATTGTAAAGATAAGATTCGTTCTCGATTGCGCGAATCTTACGATCGTCCCAGTTACAAACATGGGCGAAAGAACTTTGTCTAAAATAGAAAGATGTGTTATTGAACATAGTCCAACTAGGTTTTCTTGCACAGGTGTTACGCTTTGACCAAAATTTGTAGTTGAAACTGAATATTGGCGATTTCACTTGTTGACAGTTTTTAACATATAACTAGTATCATTTTCATTGTTTTATTTTGTATTAAGACAAATGGTTTTGCTTCGTCACGTATACCTCCCTCAGGCAAAATACATATTAACAGAAAATATGGAAGAAATGATATCTTAATTTTTTCTGTTTTTCAGTTTTTTTAAAATACAGTGGAACCCCGTTAATACGGACACCAAAGGGACATGATAAAGTGTCCGCGCTATCCGGGTGTCTGTATTAAGCAGGCTAATTTAAAAGAAAATATATGAGCTTTTTAGTTGTCAGGAGAAAGAAAACTGTTATAAGCGGGTGTCCGTATTAAGCGGGTGTCCGTAGAGCGGGGTTTCACTATATCTTTTTGAATGACGCAACTCAATTAGAAGTAAAATAAATTAAATTCTCAGCAAGGAATTTAAGTACAGTGAAACGCCGCTCTACGAACACCCGCTTATAACGGACAGTTTTCTTTCTCCTGACAACTAAAAAGCTCATATATTTTCTTTTAAATTAGCCCGCTTAATACGGACACCCGGATAATGCGGACACTTTATCATGTCCCTTTGGTGTCCGTATCAACGGGATTCCACTGTACTTTGAAATCTAAAACAAAAGAAATAGTTAATATACCTTAGATTGTCAGGCAAACCGAATTAAAATTGCACACAGGGGAGACTAAAACAGAGGTAATATGTTAGGCAGCGTCCACACTACGCGAGAGAAATTTGAAAACGAAGATTTATTTCTACGGTTAGGTCTACCGTCTACACTAGTCCGTCACGAAAACGGAGCTTTTCAAGAACGCTGTTCAAACCGGAGGAATTTGAAATTAACGCCGGCTTTTTTTGCAGGTGAAGGGTTCTCCTAAAACGCAATCACATAAGTAATATAATGTTTGCTGCAAGACCAGGAAATAGATGTAAAAAGAGCATTTGTTTCAGTTACTTGCAGTTTTATCGGATCACAAGTAATGTTCAGTAAACGAAACCGTGAAGAAAGGAATTTTCTAGGGAAAATTGATTAAGTTTACATTGGAGTTCAGATGCCGAGGTGTAAACCAAGGTTAAACCAATAAGATCTCTAATACAACATCTCACCATGCACAGTTTTATTAATTACATGTGTTGCAGCTCACTGTGTAAGTTGTGACAATAGAACTTAGCTAAGCCACTGTCATGGGTAGATCGGGTCCTCGTGTGAGTCCACCGGTTCAATGGGAAATCTAGTGTAAGATAATAATTGATTCATCGAGTTCATCTTCGCTATGTTACGGTGGCATGATGGTTAGCGCGCTAGACTTCGGATCGAGTGGTACGGGTTTAAACCCTGGCCTGGCCAGGGTCATTGCGTTGCGTCCTTGAACAAAACACTGCTCTCACAGTATCCCTTCTTGCAGGTTTATAAATGGGTATTGACGAATTACATGCTCACAGGGGAACCCTCCATGCAGGAGGGAATAAAGATACTTCTTCGTGAGGCCTTGGAAATTCTCTGCCAGTCCCTGACGCTCACTTTGAGCTTCCAGTCCTATACGGGGTTGTTTTGGCACGTAACTTGGTTCACCCAAGCTCACGTGACAGATAGATTCCCACCACATTTACTTGGGAAGGACGCCGTGACAGCGTCAAAAGCTTGTGATCGCTAAAACATTGACTCGGCTTCGGTATCTAGCTTACCATTAAAGATACTCCCATTCGCTTAACGTCATGGAAAGCCTGGACCACTTGACCTTACACTGACTTTACTTTTACCTCATACCGACGAAGACACACAGATCAAGGGCTACGTACACCTTGAAAAAAGTATGTATCTGGTAGACTAGATTTATTTCAGATTACGATTTCAGTATCAGTAAAACAGTCAAGCCAGAAAAGTAATTCTCTCTGCCAGCATGACCAAAGGTGAGCAAACAACATGAACAGATGCAACTCTAAGATAGGAAGCTGCAAAGTTCTAGTTTACATAGATTCTACATTTTCATTAACATTACGCGAAAGTGGCGTGTTACAGCCGTTTCCAAACTTACAAACTCTTTAAAAGAATAACCGCGCTGAGATGAAAGTGGTAACTGCAATGCATAAAGGTAGTAAACTACAATGCACCATCATATAATTAGCGTACACGCAAAAGTGACTCTTGTCACTCGCTGTCTACCTTAAATTAATTTGAAAGTTGCTTTTGTGACCACACAGTTTTAATTCAGATTCAATCATTTATATATTTTCATTTACAAGTGCAGTACATCAAAGGAGAGGTCATTGCACATGTGAAATCGTCCTTGCCATTTTTTTTTGTCGTGAACTATACCATCGAAAAGTGACGAATAAGACAGAAAACTGTCGATTCAGAGACATGTTCCAGTTGGTACACCTACGTGTACAAAACAAAGATTTCTCCCTGATATTCCCTAGCTGGTTTTACATAATAAATGTTTGACACCATTTCGAATATCCTTCATTCTCCAGAGGTAAAGACCCGGGTTAAGTGAAGAAGACAAAAACAAAAGCAAAAGTGAAAAGTTGCTGACCGCAAATACTGTTGAACTGTGACCTCTTGTAAGATACACTCCAGCAGAGACAACATAGGGTAAGAAACACAAAGAAAATAGCAAAAGAATGTATAATATCGTGGCCACAGATTTCTTGTATTTTGCTAAGTCTATGGACGGGTGACCATTATTTTGGGCTGGTTCGCTTGCTTGGACATGCATCTGGTGACTACGAATAACTTGGTAGACTTTGAAATAGGCGAATGCTGTGGTAAGGTAGTACAAGAGCTTCAGTGTTATAATCGTAGTCACCAACTCGTGTCCATCGTTTTCCTTTATGATGTCTAAAAATCGCAAGACAACAAGAGGAACTGGAATGAGTAACAGTGCAGTGACGGTGAAATAACCGCGACGAGATGTGACCAAGGATCGGCGAGACATGTGCAGCCATCTTTCAACAGACATCAGTGTTATAAGAGATACTGTGATGGCAATAGAATAGGTAGCACTGACCTCGCCGACTGCTTCTATTGTCAATATAAGTATTGGCTTCTCCTTGGCTATCCCGGGGTTGGCTGAGAACACCAGGGTTTTTGAAGCAACAAAAGGCTGAGCGATGAGTCCTGTACACAAATCATTGAAGGCTAAACCGCTCAGTGGGATATGAAATGGCGTTCTCGCAAAAGTTCTCGTCCATATTGCCGCCAGGATAAGTGCGTTTCCCACAACTGCCACCGGCGATAAAACAGTAATGATGATTGAAGTCCAGAAAGTAAAGACACATAGAAATGAATTGCATAGTCGCCCTGTGTCATCTACACTACAAGCGGTGTACGATTTAAGCAGTGGAGGACATCCAGTGAGATTTGCCATGGACCCAACTGGCTTTGCTCACAAGCTTTCGACGGAAATTCAATTTCAATGAAAATAAACCTTAAACGAACTGCCCTGGGGATGTAATTACCTTTTACATAATTAATAATATCGCATTATTCAAACCGAACTCAGCTTATTTCATAACAGTGCGTGTTCACAGCTGGTAGAACGTTCGTTGCATCACATACGTGCATCCCATGTGTGTATCAGTTTCTTTCAAATTTACCAAAGATATGCGTTATTTGTGCAAACATGGTGCAAAACGTGTTGTTTTCCTTGATTAAGGTTACTTCCCACCTTCGCGGGTGCCCTTCAGGAAAAAATTCGTACGTGCGCCAGTTTCAATAAAACCTAAAGAAACTATATATCAGTAGAAAGCTTAATAAATGTAGTTTTTGAGAAAAATATAATTTAAGTGACTTTTTCTTTTGGGAAGTGTCAGCAGCCGGTAAACCGTGAAACGACCGAGAGTTGTTCCCGTGAATTAATCGGGTATCGAATGCCGCGGCACGAGCAAAATGGCTGCACAGTCTTATTCAACAGGCATCAATCAAGAAAACGGTGTCAGGCTTTTTCGATATTCTGATTGGTTGCCAAGATATCCTAGTCCAAAGTTGAAGAAGCTAAAAATATACGAGACGCGTTGCGTAAATGGTCGCTACGGGAAAAATATTTCAAATATGATAATTTCCTGACACCGTTTTGTTTGTTATTATCCGTGGAATGCTTTGGCAAAATTTTACGAAAATCCGTGAAATCTACATACCCTATTAATTCGCTCAAAGTCGACACATTCTACGAGAAATCAAACGCGAGGTTTTCGCTCAAAAAGGTTTGGAAACAACTCGCGCCGCCCCATGAGATTATGTCGCCTCTTGAAACCGCAAGCCAATGGCGTAACAGGACCTCCTGGCGTCAAATACAATGGGTTAGAATTTCCCGGGAAAAGTGTTGCATTACAGTCACGTTTTCGATCTTTTGACCGGCAAGACGAAAGAAAAGCAATCCTGGCAATGGGTAAAGTTGCCAAAGGCAAGGGGAAATCCCGCGTCAAGAAACGAAACGCGTCAACCGAAGGAGAATCAATCGAATCGAACGAGAACGTTCGGGCTGCTCTCATATCCGAAATGAGGTCTTTGGGGTAGGTTGTGTTTTGTTGATTTATAAATTATTTTAAGTCAAAGGAAAGCACATTTCCAAATCTATGTCTGACAAATCTATGTCTTGCTCCAACGGAAGAACCAAGTGAACCAGCTGAATTAGACCGCTCGTGTTCATCGGTCGATGTCGACAAAGGCGCTTGGCCGAACCAAGAGCCTTTGTCGCTTTCTGCGAGGCTTTTTTTCCTTTCTTCCCCAAAACCTTTCCTCTTTCTCTTCTTTGGCCCTGGTTTTTTCGTTGATTTTACCCGAGGACTTCTTTTTGTTTTAGATTTCTCCATGAAACTCGAACGCGCAATGCACAAAGAAAATATGCAAATCACATGAAATAAGAACCCGCTTCCCGCGAAATATCCTCCGAGACGTCACCTACTTATGAGATTATGACACCTTCATTATTTATTAACTTTTATTGGAAAACAAATTTTGTTAAATAACGTCGGCGATTTTTGAGACTTTTAAGTTTTTTTTCTGTAAATGTTAGATAAAATGATAAACTTCAATTTAGGCAAATAAAAGAAAAAATGATTTTTTTTCACTTTTGAAGGTGGGAAGTAACCTTAAAATGATTTCTTTTATTTAAATATTTTTTGAATAGTTCAAATGGTGAAGACGTAGTTTAATTAATGGTGACAGTTCATAAACATATAATTTTCTTTATTTTACTTTCAAATTATTGAAAAATGTCATGTAAAGTCAAATTCTTAAGAAAAGTCCTCTGCCTTAGCAAATATGGTTGAATTTAATTTAGAATGTTGCAGGTTTTGAAATTTACTTTCGAAAGATCCTTTCAGCAAACCGTCGTGACGCCATTAAATATATATATATTCAATTTACAGTGCTGATCAGCTGTAGTTACAAATGCAGATAGCTAATAATAGAGTTATTGCACTTAGCAAAGGGTTAGAAGACGGTTCTCAACGCTGTAAAATATCTGATGATGCGGTCAATGATAACGGTCTAATCATCCAGAGATGGGTATTTTGGTAACCGTTAATGGAACACAATGTACTTATTACATTGAATGTTTTCTTCGCCTGTGGCAATTACATCCTCTGTAAATCATTGGGTAGGGGTCTGCCGCTGAGACACTGAAACCCTTACTCTAATCTAGACCATGATCAACTTGATTTTGCAACCCTATTCTAGACTAGCCACAGAAAAACCCCTACCCAATCCCACACTAGCTATTTTCCATGCAGAAACGTTGTCACTATCGTAGTCCAAAATAAGCTAACTAAACCAATATCTTACAAAGTCACTTTCGAGTTTTAGTTTCTACAACAGAACCCCGGGTAAAGAACCCTGTTCTAGACTAAGCAATTTATACACCGGCCACTTTTCCGGTAATTATATAAATTATACCCTATTATAGACTATCTGATTTCTATAACCTATCCCAGACTTAACTGCCTGAAAACCATACCCTTTACAGCGGCACATACCCATATACCTTATATATGGAAGTACCCCCGGGCGATTATGGGAAACCTTACGCGTACGCCTTCTTACATTCTGGTTGATGGACTTCATGATTACACAGTATAGTTACATCATAAAGTTATAAATAGCAAACTACATGGCGCCTCTTTTTAGTTAAAACTAAAACTAAATAGCACCAAATTAACATGAGGCCGGTATTGCAGGGGAAAATCATTTGTCGATTCATGTTTTCCAAGTTTATGATGAATTGCAGGTGAGAGGATTTCAAAAAAGTAATCACAAAGTTAATCTTTGTAGTAAGAGGAGACTAATGAAAAGGGTTTTATTTTTCATTTGTATTACATTGATTTCCATGAAATGCTACTGTACATTTTGCGGCGATATTCCAAAACCAAAAAACGCTATTTCGGAAAATACGTTACCACCTGAAGATGATGATTCCCAATTTGAAGAATTGAGAATTATTATCAGGAGAAATTATTTGTTTATTCGTTTGGAAACTGAAATACGAAAAAAGGAACGCAAAAACTAAATTATGCGATTAACAAAGAACGTTTCATATTTACCCTGACATTACGTGAAACCGAAGTGCTATCTACATATTTACAAATGCTGTACGTGCTGAGATGAAACTGCTAACTAGACGGTACCATCATATAAGGGTTTACAATAAGGGCACATCGCTGAAACACTTCTCTCTCACTGACCACTAGAAATTGAGTTGAAAGTTACTAGTAGGCAACGGCTTAAGCATTTTCGTTCAACAAACATATCGAATACATCATAGGAGAGGTCAGTAAATTTAGAAATTGAAATTTGTTGTCAATTATTTTACAGTATGAACCGACCAAAAAAATAACAAGCTATTTTAATCGATTCAGAGGCATACATGTTCAGTACACCAACAGATCTAAGAGTTCTTTTAGATATTCTTTATCTGTGGCTACAGATTACTTTTTGGACTCCATATCGAATATCGTTCATTCTCCAGAGGTAAAGGCCAGGGTTGAGTGAAGATGACAAAAACAAAAGCGACAACGAAACGTTGCTGACCGCATATACTGCTGAACTGGGGCCTATCGAAATGTACACTCCAGCAGAGACAACAAAAGGTAAGAAACACAGAGAAAATAACGAAAGAATATATAAAATGGTGGCCACAGATCTCTTGTATTTTGCCAAGTCGATTCCAGGTCGACCAATATTCTGGGCTGGTTCGCATACTCTGACGTTATGTTGGTGACGACGAATAACTTGGTAGACTTTGAAATAGGCGAATGCTGTAGTAAGGTAGCACAAGAGCATCATTGTCACAATCGTAGTAATCAACTCCCGTCCATCATTTTCATTTACAATGTCCAAATATTGTAAGACAACAAGAGGAACTGGAATGAGTAACAGTGCAGTGACGGTGAAATAACCGCGACGAGATGTAACCAAGGATCGGCGAGACATATGCAGCCATCTTTCAACGGACGTCAGTGTTATAAGAAATACTGTGATGGCAATAGAATAGGTAGCACTGACCTCGCCAATGGCTTCTATTGTCAGTACGAGCATTGGCTTCTCCTTGGCTATCCCGGGGTTGGCTGAGAACACCAGGGTTTTTGAAGCAACGAAAGGCTGGGCGATGAGTCCTGTACACAAATCAGTGAAGGCTAACCCGCTCAGTAGGATATGGAATGGCGTTCTCGGAAAAGTCTTCTTCCAAATGGCCGCCAGAATAAGTGCATTTCCCGCAACTGCCACCGGCGATAAAACAGCAATGATGATTGAACTCCAGAAAGTAAAGGCGCATACAAAGGGATCACATAGCCGTCCTGTGTCATCTACGCTGCAAGCAATGTAAGTTTTGAGCGGTGGCCATGGGAAGCATGCTGTGAAATTTGCCATGGACTTTGCTGGCTTTCCGCACAAACTTTTGACAGGAATTCAATTTTCGTGAGAAAAACCCTAAAAGAACAGCCCTAGGGATGTAATCAGCTTAGACCTCCTTTACATGCCACGTCTTTCACTCTAATCAGACCAAAGGGGGAAAGAGTGGAAAGTGTTCGGACTGATTTTAACTGTGTACAACTTTTGCAATATCATACAGAAAGCCGCTGAACTCTACTATTTTATATTAATCTCAACTTTATTTGGGAACAATTTAATAATACATGTCATCGTACTCGGACTTCAATGTTTCCAATGCATATTTTAAATTTTGAATTTTCTTTCTATTAACAAAATTTGACTTTAATAATGTAATTTTTACATTTGTACATCTTTTAGCATTATTTTTATGATTTTGATTCATTACTTTTGAGTGATGTTTGGTGCTTTGCTGATAATTCTAAAATCAAGAAATACATTACCATGACGGCTGTCATTTTAAATCCTATAACCATAATATTGGCAGCGACAAGTTTTAGTCACCGGAATTTAAAATAAAAAAGCGGCTGTCTCTAACTTTATTTCTCACAACTTCCAGTAATTTTTCAGATGTTTTCTATTTCCATACGGAAGTCGAAAGAGTAGCTGTAGCATTGACCAAGCTGTAACAAAAAGGAAACGCTTGCTGCTGAGTGGAAGCGTTACTAAACATGTCCTGTCTTTGGTCACAAACGTCGATAATCAGTTGTGATGGGTAAACCTCGGTTTAAATGAACAAATTTTTCCGTCGTTATGGCAACGAATACAAATGTTTGAGGCAAGTAAGTTAATGGACTGCAAACAAAGACCTCTTAAGATTTCCGCCTGATAAAACAAACAGCGGCCTAATCTAAGTTCAATTGGTCGAGAGCGTCCTCTCCATTTTGACTTTAAAGGCCTGAGTTTCCATTAATGAACTACGTGAAAGTACAGAATGGCAACAAAACTGGAACAAACGTTCAGCAAAGGCAACTGGTATTAGTTTTCTTTCCGTGATAGCGAGAGTACTAATTTCGCAAAGGAAATGAGTTGTACTCGCTTAATACAACAGGAAAAATGATTACAAAGGCGCTTTCTCTGCACGATGATTAATTATTCCTTTCTGTCTCTTAGGGTAAATATGAACTGATGAAAATGGCTTTTAATAGGAAAACCAATCATTTCAAAACAACATTAATAAAGTCATATCTCTTTATCACATTTTAAGTCTAAGTTAGGAAACATGTGGTGAAGAAACAACTGTTCTTTATGGGAAATATAAAATGTTATGTTTAAGTCAATTCCAAGAAAAATGTTTTCTTTGCGGTGACACGAGGAACATTTCTTTCTTTTATTAACGTTTCTACGGTTTCTGATAGGTCAGGCTCAAACTGGGCGCGCCGCTGCAGTACCGGTTTATAAAATACATTAATCATGCTGGCGCCATGATGTCGAAAAGGAAAACAAACATACAATGAAGACTTTTGTGTCAGGTGAAAGTCGATGAAGTTGGCACTCCACAATTTAATCTGACAACCAAGCGTAATATTATAACTGCAACTGATAAAAATTGGTATTTGTATGTCTTTGGTGAGGAACATCCTTGTTCTGGAATATCGATAACGTGTTTGCATGCATGCTTGAGAGCGAAATCATGGCCACAAAATTCTAAATAGATTCTTACAATAACTGCTGCACTGACGATGACGGATGTCTGTCGAACTTCATTTAAATTATCTAGAGAGGTCGATAATACTATGGGGTAATTCAATCTCCTAGCAGAAAATAAGTTCAAGCGAGCTTCGTTGTTATGTCAGGTCACTTCTTACGTGAGCATTATGTGGCTGTTGAACAAGGTAATATCTAAATAAAACCTTGATGCAATATCAGAAATGTGGCGTCTTTTTTGCTAAAAATTCATTTTGTTAATGTCAAAGCCTATTTTTGACGATGAGTAACACGTATGCATATGCGCATATTTTGGGAAAAATCCCATATTGGAAGAAATAGTTATTTCAGTCTAGATTTCTAGATTTCCATAGATTATACAGTCAACACACCATTTCGTAAACTTTAACAGACTGTTTATCGCGTCCCCTCTCGTTTAGCGACTTACTATGTAGAAGTACCGTCTTTTTAGAAGGATGTCCACTACATGAGCCCGCATGTTTGTGAATTAATTAAGGACCTGTTCATCAATCAGTCCGGTTAAAATCTCCTTAAACTCTAATAAGAAAGCCTAATCCATGGTCAGTGCGTTTCCAGATATACCACATTCAAGAATACATACAATCCATGTCATCGCGATGAAAGATTTCGATTGGACGTTTTCTCTAGGTGCCCCTACACAATAATTGCTTCACTCCATTGCGAATATCATCCATTCTCCACAGGTAGTGCGTTTCCAGATAAACCAAATTCAAGAATACATACAATTCATATCATCGAGATGAAATATTTCTAGGACGTTTTCTCTAGGTGCCCCTACACAATAATTGCTTCACTCCATTGCGAACATCATCCATTCTCCACAGGTAGAGGCCAGGGTTGATTGCGGACGACAAAAATATAAGGAGCACGGATATACTATCAGCGACATATGTTTCTATTCTCGGCTGGTCTAGACTTACTATAATTCCACTAGAAACGACAAAAGGAATGAAACAAAAAGAAAGTGACGCTATAATAAAAAGCATCGTGGTGACAGATTTCTTGTATTTTACAAGGTTTATTGCTTGCTGACCATAATTATGCCATGCTTCGTTTGCTTGCACTTGCTGTTGGTGATGACGAATGATTCGGTAAAGTTTAAAATAGGCCAAAGACGTGGTTAGGTAGCAAGTGAGCATGGTTGCAATAATTGCAACTCTCATGCTTTTGCCATGGCTGTGTTAATCATAAGCTAAAACACGAAAAAACAACTGAAGGAATCGAAACGAGCAATATTATGATGAGAGAGAGAGACAACCACGACACGATGTGACTAAGGATCATCGAGACATGTACAGCCATCGTTCAACGGACATAGGTGTTATGAGGCAAACTGTTGTGTTAATGTTCCTAACCCAGAACCCTTACTATAATTATATATAAACAAACAACACAACCAAAACATTTGTGGGGAAAAGGGGTAAGGGATGAAGCACTCCAATGAAGAATTCTAGGTCACTTTTCCTAGGGGTGTAAGGATCGCCCTAGGGATGATAATCCCCCAGGGTACTCAGTACGAGGTGGTAATCCTCAAGAGGGGGTGATAATCCCCCAAGGGTACTGAGTGAGAGGTGATCATGCTCTCTAGGGGGTGATAATCCCCTAGGATGCTCAGAGAGAGGTGATAATTCTCTCTAGGGGGTAATAATCCCCCAGGGTATGGAGAATTGATAATCCTCTCTAGGGGTCGAATCCCCCAGGTTAAGGAATAATAAGAGTCTATGGAGTAAAGGGTGACCTCTATGGAAGCACTTCATCGCCACCAAATACACAAAAGGTGTATTCCCCATAGACGATAAAAACAGCACATTCATGTGCATGTCACAAATAAAATCAAATCTCAAAACTTTGTTGCTTAGAAATATATGCAGCTACTTCAACCCTTTGAGCACCAATGGGTCCAACATCTAATGTCTCCTCACATATACATGATGGGAGTGAATCTCATAACTTGTGGGTAGAAATAGTAGGTAAAATTAAAATAAAATAAAAATAAAAATGCTGGAGGCCAGAGAGGAGAAAATGCGAGTTGATATTGGGGCACAAAGGGCTTAAGTACAGTGTAAATACATCTATTTTGTTTTAAAATTCTCCCATTAAGGACTTTGTAACTGACTGGGCTAAAGATGTGTTTTACTAGCGAGGGTTTTTGAAACGTCAGATAAAATAGAATGAGGAACTCTTACGTACCGCTCGTAACAGTCTGATGACCACCTACCCATTGTTTTAATTAGCCATGCGGGGAGCCCAGCTGATGCTGCTGTTGTGGCAGCCCCAATTCTGTAACTATGCCCAGCGTAATGGGAAGAATTGAAACCTGACCGGGACAATAGGCCCTCGTTTCTGACACTAGGGCTGTTTTAGTCAGGGGTGTGCCCGAGAAGTATATGAACAAAGGCCCGGAGGAGGTGTCTCTTGCCTGCAGGTATTTTTGCATGGCCAAAATTGGACAGAGGGGTAGGCCAGTTTTCCCTATAGTGATAGTGTGGCCAGAGCGGAATGGGTCTGTTTTGGAGGCTTTGATGCTCAATTTCATAAAGTCAGGATTGCCCTGGTGAGGGAAGAACCGAACATCCCCTGAGGCAAGGTGAATCTCAGGTGAAAATTTTGAGTTGCATGTGAGTTCACCCAATCTCAGAAAACCAAAAAAGGCTAATGTCATAGCAGCCCAGACCATGAGTGAATCAAAATGTTTGGTGTAGGAAACTGCTAAGAGAGCATAAAAAAGGTGCAGGTGGTGGATAGTTATAGGGATTCGTACCCTAGTATGATCCCCTTGAGAGCGTTTGACTCACCGGCAAACCAATTGAAGGCGCACAAATTTTTTCAGATCAAGCTCATAACCCATACGGATATGAAGGTGACGAACAGCCGCAAGGAAGCATTTTATCGAGGAATGTTTTATAGATTGAGCTATATATGCAACAAATTTCATTAATAATTCTTCACTGGCTGGAAACATCGGTAGATTTGTTGGCCTGTATAACTGGTAGAAATCCAAGAACTGCTTTTCCCCCGAACTGTAGGTCTGATTGGCGGAGGCCGCGATTGACAGTCTAAGGTACCGCTGAATGTCAGCATTCAGATTTGTAAAAGTTCCTGTGGAACCGGGCACGCACTTGGGTCTGCATATGGAGCCAGCATACGAAATTGTTTGAACTGAAAGCGAGAAAGGGAGTCGGCGATTTCATTTATTGTGCCTGCGATGTGTTGAACTTGGATGTAGATATTGTATTTGAGAATTAGAAGGGTCAAGTGACGAACTAAATCCATGACCCTTGGTATACGAGACCGTTTGGAGTTGACAATGCTAACTACTGACTCATTGTCGCAATAAAAAAGGATTCGCTTGTTGGAAAAATGTTCACCCCACAAATGGCACGCAACAATTAGAGCAAATGATTCTTGCCAGGCAATGCTAATACCTGGCTATCCTAATTTTTGGTGGGGCTCCCAGGGGCTAGAAAACCACTTGGATTTGAATATTCCCCCATAACCAAGTGCGCCTGATGCATCTGTGTACAGCTCTAGGGTCTCCAAGTCAACCCAAGCAGTTGCCAGGAAAAAACTGGCCCCATTCCAGCTAGCAATAAATTTCTGCCACATGGTCAGATCTTTGAAAAAACCCGAATTGAGCTTGATGTGGTGGTGGGGTTGCTTGACATAACGAGTCAATTCGATCATCCGCTGTAGGAAGGGTATTCCCGGGGGAACAACCTTGCAGGCAAAATTTAGAGTCCCGATGAGTGATTGTAGTTCTTTCAATGTACAGGACTTCCTGTGTTGGAGGGAACTGAGAGATTCCAGGATACGATTGACTTTGTCCGGAGGAAGTCGGGCCTCCATTCTATCGGAATCAAGTATAATACCCATGAATTCGATAACCTGAGTTGGGCCAGCAGTTTGTCAGTTGCTATCGGGATGTTAAGACTCTTGAATGAGAGTAACATGCTGGTTAAACTCTCTTGACAAATTTGACTATGAGGGGGCAAAGGTGACGCAGGCTCGATAATAAGGAAATCGTCCAGGATATGACAAACAAATGAAATTGAGCACTTGTTCACTAGGATCCACTCAATGGCGTCCGAAAGCTGATTGAATATGTATGGCGCACTCCTCAAGCCGAAAGGTAAAACTTTTCATAGTAGAACTTGCCTTCCCAACAGATACCAAACAGTTCGCAATCTTTGGGTTTAAGAGGTATGAGCCGAAAGTCAGATTCGATATCAGTCTTGGCAAGGAAACATCCTTGCCCAAGGCTTTGAATGCCTTTGATTGCATTGTCTATTGTAATGTATTGAAGGCTGTGGTCCTCCTTTGAACTGAAATGATTAATACTAGTTGCTCCTGACTTCGGGAGTGACAAGTGAAAAATGGTTCTAAATTTGCTTGAGTGTTTTTTGGGTACCAAACCAATGGGGGAGACCTGAAAGTTGGTAAAGGGGGGGGGCTGTCACAAGGGCCAGCAATGCGACCAAGAGCCACCTCCTTAGCCAGGTTGGAAGTTACAATATCGGGTTGGGCCAATGCTGTGGGCAGGTTTTTGCAAAATCTGGGGACCCGGGGCCCAGTATAGCCAACGCATGCACCATACCTAAGATTATGGTATAACTGAATAACTAGTGTACGGTTGGGATGACCATCAATAACTTTTTCTAACGAGTTAACATTTACTGGAGTGGATAATGGATAATGTTTACCCTTAATGCTTAGATTTACTAGATGTACTGGATTTGGTATCTTTGCTGTTGTATCTGCTTCGTGGAAGGTTGGAGGGGAAGCTACAGTCCCGCCCAGGGTGGGAATCCCTGCACTTATTGCAGACGTGTCTAAATGCACATGGCTCTCTAAGACAGGATCCTGTCCTGTTCAAATTAATACAGGTGCCTCTAGGTGCGGCCCCGGCAGAGACACTGACATGGGGTCCTTTTGAAAAAAGAGGGTATTCCTCCCTCAAAACAGAAGGGGCCACTGTAAATATCATGAGCCACAGCTGCTGGTTGATCCTTGACCAGACAAGTGACTTGTCTAAGGAAGCCTTCTGACGGAATTTAAAATCGTATATACACCATCCCAGGCCCTTATGAGACTGAGCTGCATACCTTACAATGCTCATGTACTGCAAAAATTCCTGAGATCTTAAGGGGAATTTACGAATAAAGATACTCATATAAGTACTGAATGCGGTAGTCCACTGTTCAATGTCAGTGATGGAGGTACTTGAGTGGGCCTTCTTGCTGACTTTGATGACACAGTTTTCCATTGTAAGGGTTAGGGGATCCCCATCGTCAAAGGCCGATAGATTTTTAGGTAACAATTTCGATAGTTCAAAGAACTCACCGGACTGGATTTCTTTGACGTAATTAGCTGGTACGTCCTGCAGTGGGTTACCGTGTTTCCATCGAGAGGGTTTGGCATCCCTTGAATAATGGCGGGAGTTGTTTCGTTCTCCTGCGACTGAGCGTTGACTTGTACTCCAACCGCGTCATTCTTCATGGCCTCAACTGCGGCAGGGGCAGCGCTGGTCGCGACGGCTTGCATGGTTTCGTATACTGTCGCTGTAACAATTGATTTGATTTGAGCGAGTTGGACGCTGTTAAAGTTGGCATCTTGACCATCTTGTTCTTGGCCATTTAAGCCATCAACGGTGAGTGAGATCGCCCGACTTGGTTGCGTCTGTTTACGTTTTTTTGCCCCGCCGACGGCCGGAGCGCTCTTTTGGGCTGCTCTCGTAGTTACCTACTCTCGCGGAGCTTTTCCATCAGTTGATTTGCGAGTTGTTCGCTTTGTAAGAGCCATTTCCACAAATAAAACAAATAAATTTTGGGAAAATTTTGGTTCTAAATTTTGGTTCTGCGAATGAGAAAGTGCAAGAACTGTGTTGTGCACGGCTGAACATGTGATTATACAGTGCAAGATTTCACGTGCATGGTAGATGCTGATTGGCTAAGCGGGATCATCCGACATGAGTAACTCATATGTGGGAAGTGATCCGTGACCAGAAGTGACCTGATTTATTCTCTTTCCTGGGGAGTATGGCTAGACATTAACTATAATTTATATTTTGGTATAAATTGGCTGCAAAAAAGTAGATGGCAATACTGACGCCAGTTGTGTCTATGGCCTTAATAACTGAATCGTAATCTCTACTGACAATGTACGCCAAGCCTATCGCGGCACACAGTGGCTGAGCAATGAGTCCTGTCAGACACAAGTCAGTAAACGCTAAATCCACTAAAAATAATATGGATGGTGTTCTCGCAAAAGTCTTCTTACAGATTACCGCTAAAATTACCGAATTGCCCGTCACTGCAACCGGTAATAAAATAGCGAAAATGATGGCACACGAGAGAATAGGTTTGTAGCAGTAAAGGTCCGTTGCCATCGCGAGTTTCATCTACCGAGTCACAAGAAAGAACTTTGTCTGAGATATAAAGCCGTGCTATTGAACATGGTCTGTTTTGTTAGAGTACGTTGATGAAGCTGGAGCCAGAAAAACAGGTCGAAATCCTTTTTCCTGATAGTTTTAACATCGATCGAGATAGTGTGAATTAAGTATTGCAGCGTTCACCTGCTGCAAATTTGTCTTTTTCTGTCTATATTTCCTTCATTGTATTCACATTATTACCCCTGTAATAAATTACCTCCGTCAAGGCTTTCCGACTAAACTGACTGCAGCGTAAGTTAAAATAGAAATACATGAATTGAAATTTTACCTATCCAATTTGAATGCGCCGATGAAGTGGTACTACTCAAATTAGTTTCAAACAAAAATCTTTTGAAGTGAGGGCAAATGGAAGGGAAATTTCCTTTGAGGGTTTCTGAAAAATCTGAAAATTGTCGAAATTTCGAAATGCGGCACTTTAACCGAAAACCCCAGGGAAGTAAAATATACAGAACGTGACGGTAATTCCCGTTAAGAAATTTCGAATACTTGGGTATTCATTGAGAATTCGAGAAATTGCTATTCGATTCGCAATCCTGTCTTCAAAAGAGTTTTGAGTATTCTGTATTTTGTGTCCCTACCTAATACATTGTATAGAGTTTACTTCTGATTCTCAGGAAGACAAATCCTGAAATATTACTGAACTGTCCTTAAATGGCCCTTGAAAAAAGATCTGACGTCTAGACAATTCTTTTTAGCTTGGACTGTTAGAATGCAACGATTTAAGAAACACAGTTCAGTTGCATAGAAGCCACATCAATAATGGTGAATCTTAAAACATTTCGCCAATATTGAATTGGAATTGACATAAATGCAACCACAGAGTACTACTTTTATGTGGTACTGTTTATTATGCTATACCTGGTGGTTATTTTTTTCTTTCTCTCTCTCTCTCTCTCTCTCTCTCTCTCTCTCTCTCTCTCTCTCTCTCTCTCTCTCTCTCTCTCTCTCTCTCTCTTTCTTTCTTTCTTTCTTTATTTTAATATAAATGTAGATGTGGCCCGCCCAGATTAGCCCAGGCTACCTGCGGGCTCTTGTTCTTTCTATTATCAAGCGCTTTTAACTTAATCTGCATACCTATTTCTGTAAAAATTGTAAATATGCGAGTCATAATAATAATAATAATAAAGTTGTTTTAAGTTGCTGTTGTTCTAACTTTTAAGTTTGTGGATGGAACCCTAGTGTGTAACCATTCAAAAAATGCTATTGAGCAGTACTTCCATGTAGTACTGTTTTCATGTGGTACATGAGTTTGAAGGACATCTTCATGTCCGACCATTCAGATAAGAATCGTTGAGCACTAGTTTCATTTATGTTTTATCTACTTTTTCTGCAGTTTTGTTCTTGAGAAAGACACTGAGTCCTTTGTTGGAAATAACCTGAGCGCAATTCACTTAGATCGAAGCCTCGCTCTTAAGTAGCAATCTCAAAACAATTGCTTGACTCCGTTACGAATATCATTCATCCTCCAAAGGTAAAGACTTGGATTGAGTGCAGAGGACAAGAGTAAAATCAGCATAGACAAACAAAAGGCGACACCTAACTCTAAACTCCTCCCCCAAAAAAGAAACATGACAGTGGACACAACAAAAGGCAAGAAACAGACAGAAAATAGCAGTAGAATTTGAAGAATCGAGACCACAGATTTCTTGTACTTTGCCAGATCTATTGCTGGTTGACCAAAGTTCTGAGACGTTTCATGTTCTTGGACTTGCTGCCGGCTTAAAATAGGCAAACGACGTGGTAACAAAACAAAAGAGCATCAGGGCCAGTATCGTAGTATACACATCACGGCTATAAGTTTCATACTTAACGTCGCTAAAAAGTCGTACAGCAACTAAGGGTATTGGTAGAATCAAAACCACGGTTATTGTTAGGTAGCCACGATGGGCTGTAACCAAGGATCTACGATACATGTGCAGCCGTCGTTCGATGGATATTAGTGTTATAAAGACCATTGTAATACTAATAAAGTAAGTTGCACTTCCATTACCAATTGCTAATAGGGTCAAAAAGAATTTGGGATCGTCGCAGACCTCTTTAGGTTGTGTTAACAGGGTCAAATCGACTGCAACAACGAAAGGCTGGGCGATGAGTCCCGTGCACAAATCTTAGATTACTAATCCACTCAGAAGGATATGGAATGGTGTTCTTTGAAACGTCCTCTTCCAAATTGCCGCCAAAATGAGTGCATTTCCCACAACTGCCACAGGTGAAGAAACGCCAATTAATACGGAAGTCGAAAAAATAGCTGTGTAATAGAAAGATGCGTTTCTCCAGTTTTCATCAATCGAGCTACAAGAAAAGGACAACGCTTGTTGTTGATTGGAAGCGTTACTGAACATGTCCTGTCTTAGGTCAAACTCGGTCAAAATGAACAAACTGTACTCTCGTTATGGGAACGAACACAAAATAGTGTTTCATCAGGCAAGTTGATGGACTGCAAACACTGACCTCTTAAGATTTTCGCTTGATAAAACAAATAGTGGCCTTAGCCAAGTTCCATTGATGGACTGCGTGACAACATAGAATGGCAGTAAAATTGGAACAAACGTTTAACAAAGGTAATTAGCATTAGTTATCTTTTTGTGATAGCGAGAGTATTAATTCGCAAAGGAAATGAGTTGTACTCGCTCAATACAACGGGAAAAATGATTACAAAGGCGCTTTCTTTTCATGATGATTGATTATTCCTTTCTGTCTCTTAACGTAAATAACTGATGAAAATAGCTCTGAATAGGAAATCAAAACAATTCAAAACAACCTTACTAAAGTCTTATCTCTTCATCACTTTTTCAGTGCTTGTCTCGGAAGCATATGGTTTAGAAGCAAACAGCTCTTCTTTATGAGAAATATAAAATTTTTTTTTCAACCCAATTCCAAGAATAAAGTGCCCTTTGTGATAACACATGGGGAACATTTCTATATTTTATCACTGTTTCTGCGGTTACTGACAGATCACGGTCAAACTGGGCGCGTCGCTGCAGCTTTAGGATCATGATGTGAGATAATCAAAGGGACAGAAATCATGCCAGTAGTATGTTAACTTGCAGTTTAAAGGTAGAATGATGTCGAAAATCAAAATAATCACACAATTAAGACTGTCATGACAGGTGAAAGTCGAGGAAGTTAGCACTCCACAATTTAATCTCACGACCCAGTATAATATTAACTGTAGCTGTTCAAGAAGTATTTGTATGACTTCGGTGACGGTTCTTGAACATCGATGCCTTGTTTGCATGCATGCTTTGAAAGTGTAGTTATGGTTAAACAATTCTAAACAGATATTAACAGCTATTGCACTGAAGATCACAGATGTCTGTCGAACATGATTGTGAAATTAAAAATGTCTTCTTTCTGATGTTACAAAACTCAAACAAACAAAATACAGTTTAAATTCTAGAGGGGTCCGTAGGAACTATCATGGGATAATTCATTCGCCTAGAAACAAATGCTCAAGCAAACTGTTCATCGCGTCGCCTCACGTTCCTTACTTATTCCTACTACATTGAAGTACCGTCTTTCTCGAAGGATTTCCACTACATATAATTAAAGCCCTGTTCATCAATCAATCCGGTTAAAATATTCCTAAATGTATAAACTCTGTCAAGAAAACCTAACCCATGTTGCGCATTTCCAGACCACATTCAAGAAAACATACAATCCTGTCATCGAGGTGAAAGATTTCTTTGACATTTTCTCTAGGTTCCCCAACACAATAGTTGTTTCACTCCATGGCGAATATCCTTCATTCTCCACAGGTAGAGGCCTGGATTGAGCGAAGACGACAGAAATATGAGTATGGTGGACACGCTATCGGCGATATATATTTCTGAACTCATCTCTTCTAGACTTACTATGACTCCACTAGAAACTACAAAAGGAATGAAACAAAAAGAAAGTAACGCTATGATAAATAGCATGGTGGTGACAGATTTCTTGTATTTTGCCAGGTTTATTGCTTGCTGAGCATAATTCTGCGAAGCTTCGTTTGCTTGCACTTGCTGTTGGTGATGACGAATGATTCGGTAAACTTTAAAATAGGCAAAAGACGTGGTGAGATAGCAAGTGAGCATGGTGGCAATAATTGCTACCCTCAACCTATTGTCGTAGCTGTGTTTATCATTAGCTAAAACCCGCAAAACAACGGTAGGAATCGGAACGATCAATATTGTGACAACAGTGAGACATCCACGATGCGATGTAACCAGGGATCTTCGAGACATGTACAGCCAACGCTCAATGGACATCAGTGTTATGAGAAGAACCGTGACTTCAATAAAGTAGATGGCACTACTAACGCCAATTGTATCTATGATGAGTGTAAACGAATCATGATCTTTCCTGACGATGTACATCAAGCTGACAGTGGCAACTAGTGGCTGGGCAATGAGTCCTGTACATAAGTCAGTGAACGCTAATCCGCTAAGCAGTATATGGAATGGTGTCTTCACAAACGTCTTCTTCCAAATTGCCGCCAAAATCACCGAATTGCCCACCACTGTAACCGGTGATAAAATAGCAATAATGATGGCATGTGGGAGAATAAGTTTGTAGCAGAAAGGTCTGTTGCCATCGCTATTTTCATCTAGCCACTCATAAGGATTGAAAGAGCTTTGCATGGGATATAAAATCGTGCTGTTTAGCATGGTCTGTTTTGTTAATGTACGTGGATGAAGCTGGAGCCAGAAGAACAGGTCTTTAGTCTTTCACTGAAATCCTTCTTGCTGATGGTTTTAACAGCGACATAGTGTGAATTCGATATGGCAGGTGAAATTTTCTCTTCTTTGCCTTATCAGATGTAGGAGGATTCAACTGCTGAAAGTTACTTTTTTGTTTCCTTTTCTAGTCTATATCTCATTCATTTTATTTACCTTTAGAGAAAACAATATTTCCTTTGTAGTGAATGACGTCCCGTGAAGCTAATCGACGAAATAGGTTACAATAGAAATATATTAATATATATCGTTATAGCCTTGCCGAGGACCTGCCTCCAGCTGTACGGAAAATCAGAAAAACGATATTAGTACCAGCAATGAAGGAAGCACGAAAGATAGCGGGTACGAGAGCTACGATTACTGGAGACCGTCTTATTGTAAACGGAAGGTGTGACACTTTTGATCAAATTCCAAAAAAAAAATGGAGTGGAAACAACTAAGGCTGAATCACAAAGTTTAATCAGACTCGTCTAGATGTCATTGCTCTTCCTTCTTCTTCTTTCCTTTTTGTTTCTACTAATCAAGAGCTTATCAAATTTTGATATAAATGTTTATGTTTATTCGGAGTGCCAAGGAAAAACTACGTTTGTTTAAGGTCGTTTGTATTTCGCAAAATAATCTTTATAGCCAAAAGCCAGTCTGAAACGCGAAAAATTAAATTTATTCCTTCGCGTTTAGGTCTTTTCAGACCTTTTAATGTCAATGTTATTTTTTTGTTGTTTGTTTTATTTTATGTAAGTACGTTTAATTTTTCTCCTGGTTTTCGTTCCACACATGTTTTGCAAATGCTATCAAACAATCAAACATATCTAGAATGTAAATCGGATGTTCTTTATATCAGCATGCAAAATCAAACTCCAAAATGCAAATTTCAACAGTCTAATCTGTCAGAAACTGTGAAAACTGTCGAACCGTATGAGCGGCTTGTTGGTCATCTGGGATCTGTGGTAACACCCTTTGCTTTAATTCTTAAGGACTAATCTTTGTGATATCAAAGGCCTATCAGTAAATGTCAGAGGACTAAACAAATCGCTAAAACGTCGCGCCGTGTTTAGGTGGCTGGATCATCAAAACAGCTCCTTCATCTTCTTGCAAGAAACTTTCAGTCAAAAGAATGCGAAAACACTTGGCGAGCAGAATAGGGAGGCGAAATTGTCTTTAATCACGGTACAAATCATAGCAAAGGGACCATAATTCTCTTTCATCCAAAATTAAATTTCAAGATTGAAAAATAAATTACCGACAAAAATGGTAGATACATAATTTTAGACGGGATGTTTGCAGATACACGACTTGTACTTGTAAACATTTAGGCACCAAATGATGAAGAAGAAACAATAATCATAGGTGGCGACTTTAATTGTACGTTGACTGACATTGATAAGAAGGGCGACAATCCTTTCTCCCGGAAAATACCGGTAATTCAAGAAGTTAATAAATTATGTAATATATATGAGCTAACTGACATTTGGAGGCAGCGAGACCCAAACGAAGAAAAGTTTACGTGAAGAAATAAGTCTTTTAAAATAGAATGTCGTCTTGATTATTTTCTAATTTCCAGACAGCTAATGAACCTGACCAACAAATGCACAATCGCTGTCGCTCCTGCAAGGGACCACTCTGCTATTTTTATTCACTTTAAAAGTGCAGAACTCAAACAAGAAAAAGGCCCAGGTTTTTGGAAATTTAATCAGTCACTCCTTCACCATGAAACTTACGTGTCATTGTTGCGTGTAGAACTAGAAAACTTCAAGCAAAAGTACATTGATGTTGAAGATTTAAATGTGAGATGGGATCTGATTAAAATGGAGATTAGAGGTTTTAAAGTGAAATATTCCAAAAACAAGTCTAGAGAAAGAAAATCCACTGAAACTATTCTCCAGAACCGCATTATTGATCTGTTTAAAAGAGCTGAAGCAGATGCAACTAACAAACATATAATTTGTGAAATTCAAAGCATCAGACTACGCCTAAAGAAGATTATGCAATACAAGACAAAAGGTGAAATTCTAAGAAGTAAGGTGAGATGGTACGAAGATGGCGAACGCAACACCCGTACTTATAAAATTATGACAAAAAGGCAATTGCAAAATTAAAACGCTCAGACGGTCACAAACGATCAATTCGAGATCCTGCGAGGGCAAATGGAATATTATAAAGCTCTTTACACTTCGGCTACGCACCCTGAAAACTCAAACGATAGAGCCTCCGCTTTCTTCGAAAACATTACCCCTGTAGAGAATACGGATCAGCAAATGTGTAAAGGAAAGGTCTCCGATGAAGAATGCCTAAAAGCCTTAAATAATTTCCAAAACGAAAAATCGCCGGAAACAGATGGATTACCTGCAGAGTTTTATAAATCTTTTTGGAAAGAACTGCATCTTGACATGGTGAAAAGTTTTAACTTTGCTTTTGACGCAGGAACTTTGTCAATTTCTCAAAGAAGAGGGATTATTACACTGATCCCGAAACCAAATAAAGACACCACATCACTGAAGGATCTCAGACCAATCTCCCCTCTTATAACGTTGACTATAAAATACTGACAAAAATAATTGCGAAGAGATTAGAAAAAGTTCTTCCAAAAATTATTAACCCTAACCAAACCAGTTGCGTTAAAGACCGTTATATCGGTGAAAATGTTCGTTTAATTTTGGACATAATGTCATATATACAGACGAGAAAAATGCGCCAGGAGTTGCCCCTTTTATTGATTTTCGAAAAGGTTTTGACACTATTAAATGGGATTTCCTTATCGACACCCTTAACAAGTTTAATTTTGGACCTGACGTTAAAAACTGGGTGAAAATCTTTTACAACGTTACAAACTGTGTTTTAAATGATGGCCATGCGTCAGAATTCTTTGCTTTAGAGAGGGGTGTCAGACAAGGTTGCCATCTGTCCGGATTGCTATTTGTAATAGGTATCGAAGTTCTTACCAATGCAATTAGAAATAAGAATACGATAAATGGAATTAAAGTTGGTGAGAAAGAAATCAAAGTGTCTTTATATGCTGACGACACCACGGTTTTCGTGCGAGACAAGGATTCCATCCCAGAACTACTGGTACTTTTAAATAACTTAAAAAATCTCTCTGGCTTAGAAATTAACGCTACAAAAACAGAAGGGATGTGGCTCGGTAGTTGGAAAAACAACGTTGAAACTCCGTTCGGTTTTCGCCGGCCACGAGACCCGATAAAAGCCCTTGGTATTTTTTTCTCATACGATTTGCGTAAAGCAACGGAGTTAAATTTTATAGAGAAAATCCGGAACCTAGAGTTGGAAGAGAAGAAACCTTATACTTCTTGGTAAGATAAACATTAGTAAAACGTTAGATCTTTCAAAATTAATTTACAATACGTCAGTACTCGTTATGCCTGAACAACTAATCAAAGAAATTAACTCAATAATTTTTAAATTTACTTAGGATGAGAATCCCTCTAAAATCAAGAAATCAACTATTATTGGCGAGAGAAAACATGGAGGACTCAAAATGACTGACTTGAATATCTTGAATAAAGCCTCAAAAGTCGCATGGATGCCACGCATAAAATCCGAAAACGTAGCATCCTGGAAAATCATCTCTAACGCAACCCTAGAGAGATATGGAGTATTACACTTTTTGACAAATTGTAACTATGACGTTAACACACTACGGGTTGGCAATTTGCCACCGTTTTATGTTGACGTACTGAAAGAATGGCAAATGACTAAAAATTTTATAAGAAACGAGACCTCACTCACTTATGAGGAGGTAATTTGGAATATTCGAAAAAATATTAATTAATGGTAAACCTGTATTCTACAAAAGTTGGTTTGATCAAAATATAATACGAATCCAGGATCTCCTTCAAGAGAACGGTAAATTCGTGTCCTTTAAAAACTTTTGTTATAAGTTTAAACTCAAAACGCCTTTCACCCTCTACTTCGGTCTTATTAATTCTATATAAACTTCTTGGAGATTAGTATCTGAAAATCCTCCTTCGCGATGCCCAGAAGGTGAGGGAAAAGAAGCCATTTCCACCAAATATATGTACAACTTGCTGTTGTAGAAATACTTCGTACCACCTACTGCTGAAACTAAAATCTTAAAACATGGTTTCAACCTAGAAACCGTCCAAAAAGTGTACGAATTACCTCTCCAGATCAAGTATGACATTAAAACAACAATATTTTAATATAAGATTATACACAACATTCTCGCAACTAAAATGTCTCTTTTTAGAGCCAAAATGTCTGACAACGATATATGTTTGCTTTGCTGATACACACTCCCTAGATCATATGTTCTTACACTGCTCTTCCGTTGCAGCTTTTTGGAAGACTTTTCAAAACTGGTGGACAAATAAAACGAAACAGCAACTAACATTATCAAATAGTATGATTTTATACGGTGTTTTCGACAAAACGGAACATAGATACTCTTTGAACTATGTGCTTCTAATTGCAAAATTTACTATATACTGCAGCTGCCTGCACGACGAAAAGTTCTCTTTCGACAGTTTTCTCATACTTATTCTAAACAAAAAATTAAATATACAGAAAAAAATTTGAAAACAAGTCTATTACTGCTTTCCAAAAATCCTTTCAACATATTATTAACATGCATTGATGATGTGTTTTCTTTGTTTTGGTTAACTAAGTAAACGATGTAAATAGTGTTCATGTTTTGTCTTTTTTTTTTTCTTTAAAACTTTATTTTTTTTCCTATGTATATTGTGTTTGTAAATTAATTAAATAAAAAATTAAGTATAAAAAATTAAAACATAGAAATATATGAATTGAAATTTTTATCTATGCAATTTTGAATTCGCTTAGCTCAATGTGAAATGAAATAAATTGACTACTTGCTAAGAGCTGTAATTATATTGAAATATAAACAAAATGTACTTTAAATAAACCTGCAAAGCAATACAATGAGAAAATGACAATTTAAAGGTTGACATTTTAGACTCACTCCTTTTCGAGCTTTTTGAAACAAAGAAAAATTTGCAAATATAAGTTTTCTCAGAACACCGTTCCCTCAAGTCTGATTAGTCGATCAGGGGACCAAACTGATTGAGCTTCCTAGTTTTGTTGAAATATAAACTTGCTGAAATATAAACAAGATGTACATTAAATAAGCCTTCAAAACAATACAATAACGAACTAGACGCTTTGCTGCGTGTACCCAGGCAGTCGTTATACTGAGAAGCAATAGCTATATTGCAATTGAGCTAAATGTTCTGCATTTGAAGTTGTACGAAATTCAATCGAATTGATGTGCTTAAGCTATTCTGCTTTTGATTGCATTTCTTGGAATCGATTAATAGCTTATTACTCGTTTGCAAGTCTCTAGAGTGCGAAATGAGTGAAGGTCCTTATATCAACCTATGAACGTTTCAGTCTATTTTCCTTAGCCTTTGTCGTTGTTATTTGCGTTTCTCAAGCAAGCGAGACATTTTGAATTTCATAGTTATGGCGATGCGTGGCATAGACCTACGAACGCGGTTGTCGAAATCATATATACTTATCTCGTGATTTTTAGCCCATTTAGAAGTTAAAGTATTAGGAAAAGTGCTTATGTAAATGCTTGTTTGTTCAGTACAGATAATCAGTCGCCTAGATAGCCAAAGTAAGTTCCAGATGTTTACAATATTTTCCGGCCGCAAATTTGTAGGCGTACCGCGGTTCCATACTGGTCTCTGTAAATTTGTGCAAAATATTTCGACGAATATCTGAGCTTGGGAAAACGCACAGACTTAAAAATTCGAGGAGTGTCATCTTTATTAATCTCCTATAACATCACAATTTCTTGATTTTATCCACTAAATGGTTTTCGAATAAATTTTTTAATTGCGTCAGGATTGCGTGACAGTGCAAGCCAAGAATTGTTTTGCTGGGGTCAACATACATTAGTTTCTTTCAGCTTAAATGTACAATAATTCGCTACATGAGTTTCACTCTTGTTAAGGCACATAACTCTGTTACAAGCAAATAAGGAGAGAATATCGTTTAGTTCGAGATTTTATCTTTATTTATACTTTACGAAGTTTCTCAGAGCATTTTACTTAGGTGTACTCGAACAAATGAATTCGTAAACAAATTCTCTAACCTTTCTGCTCTTGTTGCTCAGACTTTCTTGAGCTCGTGCTGGGATTCTGCTTGGTTCACGATCACGTCTAAAAATACGAAGACGCTTCTGAAGATGCTTTTTATCAAGTTGAAGAGTTGATAGCCCCGGTTGATGGCTCCTTTGGTATAACATGACTCATGATTCACTCAAAATGTTCGCTCCTAAATTGATCTTTCGTACGGCTTGCAGCGACCCGTTCCGAAAACGTTTAACGTCCTTTAGTGCTGGCCTACCTTGAACGGTGTGTTCGTTTATATGTGATTTCATCGCCCTAGAAATCATGGAATCCGTGCTAACTTTTCTCGACGACAACCTCTGTAAATTCCCTGTGCTGTACGCATGCACAGGTGGCGCATGCGCTTTAGAGACCAGACGGCGATTTGCGACTGAACGTGGAAAAAAAAAAAAAAAAACGGAGCCGAAATTTAAACCCAGGCCTCACTGCCTGGGTAAATAGCAATCTAAACGTTGACATGAAAAACTCACTCCTAGCTACTCCTTTTCAAGCTTTTTGAAACAAAAAAAAAATTTTATAAGATTAAATTTGGAAATACAGTTAACAATAAAGATTAGCGAAAAAACTGAGCAACGACGTTTCGGTGTCATCCTGGCACCATTTTCAAGTTAAAAAAATATTTGTGCGAAAAGTAAACTAATTTATACCAATGGTAGAGGTGCGAAATTGAATAAATTAAGATTAAGATAGCTGTTCAATGTTCATGTTCATTCCAATGAGGTGTCAAACACTGGTAATGAGTTCAGTGTCTGTTCAAAGCCTAAACAAATACTTTTGCGCGAATGGAGTCTGACTGTGTGTTAAGGCTCGGTTTCTTCTTGTGAATCCACAACATTTCGTGGATCAAGCAATCGAACTTTCCCTGACATTTCTTTAGGATCTTAAAGTTGTTAGTCAGGTCACCAACTGTATCAACTCGGTGTTCATTTTGAAGGTGTTTTCCGATGGCGGTAAATCGGTGTTCCTCAATGCGCTTGTAAAGATGACGGCTAGTGTAACCGACGTATTCTGCATCACACAGATCACATATATAGTTATAAACAACGCACTGTTGATTGATCAAAGGTGGTTTTGGCTCTTGTACTTTGAGATCATCGCCAATTTTACGGCTTCTGAACACCGGCTGTAGTTTGTGATCAAGTTTATTACTCAAGTCCGAGAGATGTTTCTTTACTATGTCCGCTGATTTCTGTTCTTTAAAAGGCAAAAAAAAATTTGCAAGTATAATTGCTATCAGAACAGTTCCTTACAAGTCTTGGAGAAATTATTGATGGCAATTTGTGGAATATGTAGCCAGACTGATTGTGCTTCCTAATTTGGTTGAAATATAAACTAGTAGAAATATAAACCAAATCTTCATTAAATAAACCTTCAAAGTAATACGATGACAAAATGACAATCTAAAGTTTGTCATTCAAAACTCAGTCCTTTTCAAGCTTTGTAGAAATTTTAAATATAATTTTTCTCAAAACACCCTGCCGTTCCTTTCAAGTCTTGGAAAAATTATTGTTTTCGATTTGTGGAACAGGGGCCAAAATTAAGCTTTTTAAGGACGTTCGCGCCCAATATGTTTCTACGTACAGATAAAAAAGAATTGGAGATCACCGTGCTCGTTTTCGGAATATAAGGGACATTGAAGACCGTGCGTTTTGCAGTTAGATATTGATGGATAATTAAAACCGCTCTTTATCACTTGATGTTACAATCATGGTGTCAAAACAATACCCAGTCATTGGCGAACACGTTGTTATCATTTTCGTGGGACAATGGGTTACCATAGCAAAAGTATGACCTGCTAAAAACACCCTTAATTACAGCTTTAAAGGCCTATAATTCCAAAACGACGCGGTGAACTTTTATATATATATATTATCAAATTTTAATAAGCATGATAAGACGCAACTTTTGGCCAGGTTTTATAAAAATCTGTACCTAGGGTTCAGAGCCACCTTAAATTTTTGAAAATTTAAGGTGGCTCTGAACCCTATGTACATAATTTTTTTAAACTGTGCAAAAAGTTGCGTCTTATCATGCTTATTAAAATTTGATAATATAACAAAATTTCACCTGCCATTTTTGAATTATAACCCCCAAGCCCTATGCTTGCTTTTATTTCTTCCCCTGTGCGCGCTTGACGTATAACGTTGCGTGTCGCTGCGCTGTGAATTACGTGCGCAGTAAGGGTGCGCAGTAACAATGGGCACAATATAAACTTGTTGAAATATAAACAAAATCTAGATTAAATAAAATACTATACTACAGAACATACAAAACTCGTTCCTTTTTAAACTCTTTGCTTTTATATTCAATTTCTTTGAAACAAAAAAATGTCAAATTCATTTCAGAACACGTACCATTGTCTGTTTTATTAAATAAACCTTTAAAGCAATACAATGACAGAATAACAATCTATAGGTTGATATTCAAAACTTGTTCCTTTTAAAGTTCTTTTTTTTTTCAAGTTCTTTGGAAGAACAAAAAAATTGCAAATTTCTCTCGGAACATCGTACTAAGGAGAATTATTTATTAATATTAACTTGTAGAACAGGAAGACTAAATTGATCTTCTTAAACTGATTTTAGAGCATCTTACTTAAATTCGAGAGGTGCACATAAATACTTGCCTATAGTCAAACGCATTATTTTAATGGAATACTTCTTTTTACGATACGTCTTATGCACGATTACATCACACGTGTAAAACAATAAAAATGCAAGCAAGATATAAATTCCCAACCATATTTATTCGTTGTAATAATGGGTAAAAAGGTTAATGGTAATGTTTTAAGAAATAGGTGTTGGGTCATTCGAAATATAATATTGGAATATTTTAGGTCTTTAAAAAATGTTGCCTTTCTTATCGTTGTTGATGTGTACGCAGGTACTGCGTTTCCTAGGAACTAGTTCTTCAGTGAAATATGTGTAAATTACTTGACTGTTGTTACACCGGAAATAGTGCCATGTAATCTAACTATTTTGAATGTAGTATCTATTTAAATAATTTGTTAGCCGATTCTTGGTAGGATGCCTTGGTACATTCATGTTCTGCGAGCACCGTTGCTGCACTACATGTTTTCGGTTCAGCTGCGTTGTCCAGCAACTCGTTTGTTTACTCACGGGTGTCGATCGAGAAAATGAAGTAAAAATTGAAATCTAGATTTTGGAAGCGCTCTTTTTGGAATTAGTCGCGTTAGACTCCTTAACTTATTGTCAGTCTCCTGTCCAATTTTTCAGTCAAACCTTGCCCTTTTTACTGACCTTTTCAAGGAGTTTGATAGGGATGTTTAATTAATTTATTCCTAGTTCGCACTTCGACCCAAATAAAGAAAAGATTCCATACAATAGCAGCGGCACCTCGTTAGGGGATGTTTGTATCAAGAGCACGTCCAGTTAATAAGATGCATAGTTTTAACTGGAAATCCCGCCCACGAAGCTGGGAGTTTGCAAACCTATTTCTTGTAACACTTATGTTGTATGAAATATTTAACAACAACTTTTATCTTTTAACTTAGTGTTATCCTAAACTTTTAATCGGTAATAACGAAGATTGTAACTTTTATATTGCTCACGTTACCTTATTTAGGTCAACCACTTAAGAATAGTCGGTTAAAATAAAGGTAGAAAATGTTTTAGTCAACCTCGATAACCTCGAAGGAAAATATGCTAAGTAGCTTGGTGCGCAGTCGCAATAGAACCTTATTGGAACTGCGCGTGACATTACGTTGGCGTAATTGACAGATTGAAATTGATTTGATGGATGACGTGGTTGTCCCTTTTTAAAGGAACATGACGAGTTAGCTCCTTGTAGTTGTAGTAATTGCTGTAACCAGACAAGAGTAGCAGTAAGAGAACGTTGTGAGTATTTTACCGAAGTCATCAATAGTGGAAATAAAAAGAGAAGCAACCAAACAAAGAGTGTTGAAGCTAATTTCCCCGAAAATCGCTTTAACACACGCTCAAAATTCACCACCAAGCCGCGATTGTGAGACAGTTTCTCAAACCTTCGTTGCCTTGGTGGTTTTTTTTTCACGTGGGTATTCTTTTCATCTTTGCTTCTTTGGTAATTTGTTCATGATAAAATTTGCAATTTGCCTTCTAAAACCGAGGCTTGGTCGTCCTTGGCGTTTGAGAACGTAGACCACGTCGACGGTTTGAGAAAATCATGACGGCAAAGTCAACAGGAACGTCACTAAACATAAGATTTAATGAGAGATTCGCAAGTAAAGTTTAAATTTACTTTAAGTCCCTACTGTCTTTCATTTGGCGTGCTGGACGAGGTCCGAGTTATGTACAATGTAATTTATTCTCGCAGACCCTCTCCACAGCCTGCGATGAACTGGGTAGCATCACTATCCATTTTGAAGAAGAAATACTCCTACACGCTCTACAAAACCCGGAGTAATCTCCGGTACCTATGAGACACTCGCTCAATACACTCTTCCATTGACAGTTTCATTAACCACCCCTGCAAAATATGTTTTTCGCTCCATTGTAAATATCCTTCATTCTCCAGAGGTAAAGCGCAGGGTTGAGTGAAGAAGAGAAAAATGTAAGCGCTATAGACGCTTTTAAGGCGGCGTACACTTCTAACCTATCCTGCATGCTTAGATACACCCCACTAAATATGATATAAGGCAAGAAACACACAGTAAATAGTAAGAAAATATACACCATCGAGGCCACAGATTTCTTGTATTTCGCCAAGTCTATTGCCTGTCGACCAATGTTGTGAGAAGTTGCTTGGACTCGCTGTTGGTGACAACGAATGATTCGGTAAACTTTAAAATAGGCAAATGAGGTGGTAAGATAGCAAGTGAACGAGGGTGCAATAATTGCAAATCTCCTGTAATTTTTGTATTTCCGACTCTCATTTTCCAAAACACGAAAAACAATTGTGGAGACGGGAATTAGTAACAGTACGATCATAACGGAACATCCCCGACACGATGTGAAGAAGGATCGTCTAGTCGACATGTGAAGCCATCGTTCAACGGACATCAGTGTTATAAGAAGAACCGTGAGGGCAAGAAAGAAGATGGAGCCACACTCGCCGGTTGTTTTTAAGATGGTGATAAGTTTCGCCTTGTCGCCAGGAACTCTGGGGTTAGCCAAGCACATGAAGGAGGCCGCAGCATAGCAAGGCTGGGAGAGTAGTCCTGTGCAAAAATCCGTGAGCGCTAATCCACTGAGAAGAATATGGAATGGTGTTCTCGCAAAGTTCTTCTTCCAAATTACCGCCAGGATCAAAGCATTCCCCGCCACTGCCACCGGTGATAAAACAGTGATAATAACAGGTATTGAGAAAAGAACATTGTAAAGATAAGATTCGTTCTCGATTGCGCGAATCTTACGATCGTTCCAGTTACAAACATGGGCGAAAGAACTTTGTCTAAAATAGAAAGATGTGTTGTTGAACATGGTCCAACTAGGTTTGCTTGCACAGGTGTGACGCTTTGACTAAAATTTGTACTTTAAACTGAATATTGGGGATTTCGCGTGTCGACAGTTTTTAACATACAACTATCATTTTGATTGTTTTATTCGGCGCAAACTAATGATAAATTTGCCTTGAGCAATTTGCGGTAAGTTGTTTACTTTCGTCCAAAAAAGATCATTTCTGGACTGACGTAAAAAGGAACTAGAGCAAACAATTAAAACATAGTTAATAGAGGGGACTGGTTATGAAGCCAAACAAACATCAAAGGAGCAAACAAAGATGCCAAGATTTATGTTGGAAGGTCCACAACCATGGACAATCTTTTGTTTCGCGTTCATACACTATGCATGAATTACGTAACCAACACGTTTCTATTGGTTAGTTCCTCAGCACGGAGTAAACAACGATAAAGTTTTGTGCACGGTCAAGGCCACAAAAGCGAACAAAAACATACAACGAAGAGCATTGTCGGTTTTCATAACGACTCCCCTATATTAACTATGACTAAAACAAAAACAACAGAAAGCAGGTGAAGCAATCTGCATTTGATAGCAGTTAAAATTAAAAAATCCATCGCTCTCATATTCACTAGGCAGTTCAGCTTCATATGGATGCTTCACGCTAATTTAAAACGAAAAAATTTGGGTTTCATGCTATAGCGTTGATGAGCATTTAATATGCGCGTTTCCCATAACAAGAGCGTTCTACCATCCCTGGATTTTATCAGTTATTTCTTTATACATGAAAGAAAATTAGTTACCAGCAAAAATAAAATCAATTTTTCAGCTCGGCTATTTCTTTGAAAAGCAGTCAGTTTTAATTCCAAGGTTTTGTGCGCTTTTTCAGGACTCGGTATTATCGGAGGCTACACTATTTGGGGCTTATGCATGGATCCTACTATACCAGACAACATTGAGTTAGCTTGATGATAGAAGAGGATAGAAATTTGTTGTGACACAAAAACTGTTATAAAAAGCAAACACGTCAAAAACACTGAAATGACAGCAGTGGTGCTGAATAGAAATAGTCAGCAGGTGAAATGATCTACATTTAAATTACTTTCTAAAAGTCGATATTAAAAACTTCCTCGCTTTTACCGACCTGCACAATTAACTTAAGCTGATCTTTTAATTATCGCTGAGCTATGTCCCATAACGCAACTCCTTGTCCTACAATTATTCCCGAAAGGGCGTTGAATTTTTCAGTTGCGACTTCCACAATCATCGCAGTTTTGTCACCGGTGGCAGTGGCGGGAAATGCATTGATTTTGGCGACAATTTGGAAGAAGACGTTTGTGAGAACACCGTTCCATATATTTCTGAGCGGGTTAGCGTTCACTGATCTATGCACAGGACTCATCGCCCAGCCTTTCTATGTCTCACCGACGCTGATGTACTGCATGGGTAAACCCTGGAGTAGTTACCAAAACGCCGCTACTTATCACCATATCGGCAATCGGGAAAAGCAGTGCGGTCTACTTTATTTCCGTCACGACCCTTCTGATAGCACTGATGTCCGTTGAACGTTGGCTGCACATGTCTCGGCGATCCTTGGTTACAACAAGTCGTGGATGTTTCACTGTCGCGATTCTGTTGTTCATTCCAATTCCCATTGTTGCTCATTGCGTTTTATGGACTGTGCATGAAAGATATAGAACTGCGACTGAGATCATGATTATCACCGTGTTGCTGTCTTGTTGTCTCACCACGTCATTTGCCTATTTCAAAGTCTACCGAATTATTCGTCATCGCCAACAACAAGTGCAAGCAAACGAAACCTCTCGGAATTTTGGTAGACAAGTAATAGACCTGGTGAAATACAAGAAATTTGTTGCTTCGATGTTGTACATTGTAGCCTTACTTACTTTCTGTTTTATTCCTTATGTTCTCATTACTGCCGTCAACTTTAGTCTAGGAGGCAGTTTAGGAATGGCGTTGGCCCAAACTTTTTCCGCAGTCCTTGTATTTTTGTCTTCGTCCCTCAACCCAGGTCTTTACCTTTGGAGAATGAAAGATATCCGCAATGGAGTGAAACAGTTATCTTGCTGATACGGATAAACAAATGGACAGAATGAAATTCCATGTCGAACTGAGAACTTCGAATGCCTTGACAACTGTAGGAAACATTTTTGGCCTATTTTTTATAACGTTTCGAATTGGGTTAATTATTTTTTCTTAACAAATGCCATCATCTGATTATCGATCTGGGCGTTAATATGTCTGTCGTAGCTTCGATAGTGTTCTTCTAGGCCACATATCCAAATTTATCGCCTGCAGATGCCATTCTACTGAAGGACCACCAGGTTCTTCTAGGAGGAGGATCTGTGAGCAACCTGCTTCTGTCGTCCCTTGGCTGCATTTAAATGGTATCGACAGGTTCTGCTGTACACGTTCCTACAAAATGATCTCTAGTCTCGTTTTACTACATAACAGTGTAGCCTAGGTTATTGCTGTTCGGTAGTTGGAACTGATGTTACTGATAACTTTGGGGGTGGGCCCCATACCAACACCAACGAAATACTCAGGTCAGGAGCCCTTCAACTAAATTCTATATCTTGTTAGCTTAACCAGAACCAGAATTAGAATCAGATGATCGATACTTTAAATAAATCATACATGTGAGTTGTAGATGAAAATCTTAATGAAAAATAAATCTTACCACTTTACCACTAGATATATACTGACTCTAGATAAACTAAAAATAGATGTTGAATTAGGATGAGTTCCATTTTAAGGAACTATTGCAAGTTTATATATTGCAGGTGAAGGGTTCTCCTAAAACGCAATCTCATAAGTAAGATAATGTTTGCTGCAAGACCAGGAAATAGATGTAAAAAGAGCATTTGTTTCAGTTACTTGCAGTTTTATCGGATCACAAGTGATGTTCAGTAAACGAAACCGTGAAGAAAAGAATTTTCTAGGGAAAATTGATTAAGTTTACATTGGAGTTCAGATGCCGAGGTGTAAACCAAGGTTAAACCGATAAGAAGATCTCTAATACAACATCTCACCATGCACAGTTTTATTAATTACATGTATTACAGCTCACTGTGTAAGTTGTGACAATAGAACTTAGCTAAGCCACTGTCATGGGTAGATCGGGTCCTCGTGTGAGTCCACCGGTTCAATGGGAAATCTAGTGTAAGATAATAATTGATTCATCGAGTTCATCTTCGCTATGTTACGGTGGCATGATGGTTAGCGCGCTAGACTTCGGATCAGGTGGTACGGGTTCAAACCCTGGCCTGGCCAGGGTCATTGCGTTGCGTCCTTGGACAAAACACTGCTCTCACAGTATCCCTTCTTGCAGGTTTATAAATGGGTATTGACGAATTACATGCTCACAGGGGAACCCTCCATGCAGGAGGGAATAAAGATACTTCTTCGTGAGGCCTTGGAAATTCTCTGCCAGTCCCTGACGCTCACTTTGAGCTTCCAGTCCTATACGGGGTTGTTTTGGCACGTAACTTGGTTCACCCAAGCTCACGTGACAGATAGATTCCCACCACATTTACTTGGGAAGGACGCCGTGACAGCGTCAAAAGCTTGTGATCGCTAAAACATTGACTCGGCTTCGGTATCTAGCTTACCATTACAGATACTCCCATTCGCTTAATGTCATGGAAAGCCTGGACCACTTGACCTTACACTGACTTTACTTTTACCTCATACCGACGAAGACACACAGATCAAGGGCTACGTACACCTTGAAAAAAGTATGTATCTGGTAGATTAGATTTATTTCAGATTACGATTTCAGTATCAGTAAAACAGTCAAGCCAGAAAAGTAATTCTCTCTGCCAGCATGACCAAAGGTGAGCGAACAACATGAACAGATGCAACTCTAAGATAGGAAGCTGCAAAGTTGTAGTTTACATAGATTCTACATTTTCATTAACATTACGCGAAAGTGGCGTGCTACAGCCGTTTCCAAACTTACAAACTCTTTAAAAGAATAACCGCGCTGAGATGAAAGTGGTAACTGCAATGCATAAAGGTAGTAAACTACAATGCACCATCATATAATTAGTGTACACGCAAAAGTGACTCTTGTGACTCGCTGTCTACCATAAATTAATTTGAAAGTTTTCCCTTCCTCAATATAAGCATTGGCTCCTCCTTGGCTATCCCGGGGTTGGCTGAGAACACCAGGGTTTTTGAAGCAACAAAAGGCTGAGCGATGAGTCCTGTACACAAATCATTGAAGGCTAAACCGCTCAGTAGGATATGAAATGGCGTTCTCGCAAAAGTTCTCGTCCATATTGCCGCCAGGATAAGTGCGTTTCCCACAACTGCCACAGGTGATAAAACAGCAATGATGATTGAAGTCCAGAAAGTAAAGACACATAGAAATGAATTGCATAGTCGCCCTGTGTCATCTACACTACAAGCGGTGTACGATTCAAGCAGTGGAGGACATCCAGTGAGATTTGTCATGGACCCAACTGGCTTTGCTCACAAGCTTTCGACGGAAATTCAATTTCAATGAAAATAAACCTTAAACGAACTGCCCTGGAGATGTAATTACCTTTTACATAATTAATAATATCGCATTATTCAAACCGAACTCAGCTTATTTCATAACAGTGCGTGTTCTCAGCTGGTAGAACGTTCGTTGCATCACATACGTGCATCCCATGTGTGTATCAGTTTCTTTCAAATTTACCAAAGATATGCGTTATTTGTGCAAACAGGGTGCAAAACGTGTTGTTTTCCTTGATTAAGGTTACTTCCCACCTTCGCGGGTGCCCTTCAGGAAAAAATTCGTACGTGCGCCAGTTTCAATAAAACCTAAAGAAACTATATATCAGTAGAAAGCTTAATAAATGTAGTTTTTGAGAAAAATATAATTTAAGTGACTTTTTCTTTTGGGAAGTGTCAGCAGCCGGTAAACTGTGAAACGACCGAGAGTTGTTCCCGTGAATTAATCGGGTATCGAATGCCGCGGCACGAGCAAAATGGCTGCACAGTCTAATTCAACAGGCATCAATCAAGAAAACGGTGTCAGGCTTTTTCGATATTCTGATTGGTTGCCAAGATATCCTAGTCCAAAGTTGAAGAAGCTAAAAATATACGAGACGCGTTGCGTAAATGGTCACCACGGGAAAAATATTTCAAATATGATAACTTCCTGACACCGTTTTGTTTGTTATTATCCGTGGAATGCTTTGGCCAAATTTTACGAAAATCCGTGAAATCTACATACCCTATTAATTGGCTCAAAGTCGACACATTCTATGAGAAATCAAACGCGAGATTTTCGCTCAAAAAGGTTTGGAAACAACTCGCGCCGCCCCACGAGATTAAGTCGCCTCTTGAAACCGCAAGCCAATGGCGTAACAGGACCTCCTGGCGTCAACTACAATGGGTTAGAATTTCCCGGGAAAAGTGTTGCATTACAGTCACGTTTTCGATCTTTTGACCGGCAAGACGAAAGAAAAGCAATCCTGGCAATGGGTAAAGTTGCCAAAGGCAAGGGAAATCCCGCGTCAAGAAACGAAACGCGTCAACCGAAGGAGAATCAATCGAATCGAGCGAGAACATTCGGGCTGCTCTCATATCCGAAATGAGGTCTTTGGGGTAGGTTGTGTTTTGTTGATTTACAAATTATTTTAAGTCAAAGGAAAGCACATTTCCAAATCTATGTCTGACAAATCTATGTCTTGCTCCAACGGAAGAACCAAGTGAACCAGCTGAATTAGACCGCTCGTGTTCATCGGTCGATGTCGACAAAGGCGCTTGGCCGAACCAAGAGCCTTTGTCGCTTTCAGCGAGGCTTTTTTTCCTTTCTTCCCCAAAACCTTTCCTTTTTCTCTTCTTTGGCCCTGGTTTTTTCGTTGATTTTACCCAAGGACTTCTTTTTGTTTTAGATTTCTCCATGAAACTCGAACGCGCAATGCACAAAGAAAATGTGCAAATCACATGAAATAAGAACCGGCTTCCCGCGAAATTTCCTCCGAGACGTCACCTACTTATGAGATTATGACACCTTCATTATTTATTAACTTTTATTGGAAAACAAATTTTGTTAAATAACGTCGGCGATTTTTGGGACTTTTAAGTTTTTTTTCTGTAAATGTTAGATAAAATGATAAACTTCAATTTGGGCAAATAAAAGAAAAAATGATTTTTTTTTTCACTTTTGAAGGTGGGAAGTAACCTTAAAATGATTTCTTTTATTTAAATATTTTTTGAATAGTGAATGGTGAAGACGTAGTTTAATTAATGGTGACAGTTTATAAACATATAATTTTCTTTATTTTACTTTCAAATTATTGAAAAATGTCATGTAAAGTCAAATTCTTAAGAAAAGTCCTCTGCCTTAGCAAATATGGTTGAATTTAATTTAGAATGTTGCAGGTTTTGAAATTTACTTTCGAAAGATCCTTTCAGCAAACCGTCGTGGCGCCATTAAATATATATATATTCAATTTACAGTGCTGATCAGCTGTAGTTACAAATGCAGATAGCTAATAATAGAGTTATTGCACTTAGCAAAGGGTTAGAAGACGGTTCTCAACGCTGTAAAATATCTGATGATGCGGTCAATGATAACGGTCTAATCATCCAGAGATGGGTATTTTGGTAACCGTTAATGGAACACAATGTACTTATTACATTGAATGTTTTCTTCGCCTGTGGCAGTTACGTCCTCTGTAAATCATTGGGTAGGGGTCTGCCGCTGAGACACTGAAACCCTTACTCTAATCTAGACCATGATCAACTTGATTTTGCAACCCTATTCTAGACTAGCCACAGAAAAACCCCTACCCAATCCCACACTAGCTATTTTCCATGCAGAAACGTTGTCATTATCGTAGTCCAACATAAGCTAACTAAACCAATATCTTACAAAGTCACTTTCGAGTTTTAGTTTCTACAACAGAACCCCGGGTAAAGAACCCTGTTCTAGACTAAGTAATTGATACACCGGCCACTTTTCCGGTAATTATATAAATTATACCCTATTATAGACTATCTGATTTCTATAACCTATCCCAGACTTAACTGCCTGAAAACCATACCCTTTACAGCGGCACATACCCATATACCTTATATATGGAAGTACCCCCGGGCGATTATGGGAAACCTTACGCGTACGCCTTCTTACATTCTGGTTGATGGACTACATGATTGCACAGTATAGTTACATCATAAAGTTATAAATAGCAAACTACATGGCGCCCCTTTTTAGTTAAAACTAAAACTAAATAGCACCAAATTAGCATGAGGCCGGTATTGCAGGGGAAAATCATTTGTCGATTCATGTTTTCCAAGTTTATGATGAATTGCAGGTGAGAGGATTTCAAAAAAGTAATCACAAAGTTCATCTTTGTAGTAAGAGGAGACTAATGAAAAGGGTTTTATTTTTCATTTGTATTACATTGATTTCCATGAAATGCTACTGTACATTTTGCGGCGATATTCCAAAACCAAAAAACGTTATTTCGGAAAATACGTTACCACCTGAAGATGATGATTCCCAATTTGATTTTGCTCTTTATTCACGACATATAAGGGCTTTACAAAGATTGAGAATTATTATCAGGAGAAATTATTTGTTTATTCGTTTGGAAACTGAAATACGAAAAAAGGAACGCAAAAACTAAATTATGCGATTAACAAAGAACGTTTCATATTTACCCTGACATTACGTGAAACCGAAGTGCTATCTACATATTTACAAATGCTGTACGTGCTGAGATGAAACTGCTAACTAGACGGTACCATCATATAAGGGGTTACAATAAGCGCACATCGCTAAAACACTTCTCTCTCACTGACCACTAGAAATTGAGTTGAAAGTTACTAGTAGGCAACGGCTTAAGTATTTTTGTTCAACAAACATATCGAATACATCATAGGAGAGGTCAGTAAATTTAGAAATTGAAGTTTGTTGTCAATTATTTTACAGTATGAACCGACCAAAAAAATAACAAGCTATTTTAATCGATTCAGAGGCATACATGTTCAGTACACCAACAGATCTAAGAAATCTTTTAGATATTCTTTATCTGTGGCTACAGAGTACTTTTTGGACTCCATATCGAATATCCTTCATTCTCCAGAGGTAAAGGCCAGGGTTGAGTGAAGATGACAAAAACAAAAGCGACAACGAAACGTTGCTGACCGCATATACTGCTGAACTGGGGCCTATCGAAATGTACACTCCAGCAGAGACAACAAAAGGTAAGAAACACAGAGAAAATAACGAAAGAATATATAAAATGGTGGCCACAGATCTCTTGTATTTTGCCAAGTCGATTCCAGGTCGACCAATATTCTGGGCTGGTTTGCTTACTCTGACGTTATGTTGGTGACGACGAATAACTTGGTAGACTTTGAAATAGGCGAATGCTGTAGTAAGGTAGCACAAGAGCATCATTGTCACAATCGTAGTAATCAACTCCCGTCCATCATTTTCATTTACAATGTCCAAATATTGTAAGACAACAAGTGGAACTGGAATGAGTAACAGTGCAGTGACGGTGAAATAACCGCGACGAGATGTAACCAAGGATCGGCGAGACATATGCAGCCATCTTTCAACGGACATCGGTGTTATAAGAAATACTGTGATGGCAATAGAATAGGTAGCACTGACCTCGCCAATGGCTTCTATTGTCAGTACGAGCATTGGCTTCTCCTTGGCTATCCCGGGGTTGGCTGAGAACACCAGGGTTTTTGAAGCAACGAAAGGGATGGCGATGAGTCCTGTACACAAATCAGTGAAGGCTAACCCGCTCAGTAGGATATGGAATGGCATTCTCGGAAAAGTCTTCTTCCAAATGGCCGCCAGGATAAGTGCATTTCCCGCAACTGCCACCGGCGATAAAACAGCAACGATGATTGAACTCCAGAAAGTAAAGGCGCATACAAACGGATCACATAGCCGTCCTGTGTCATCTACGCTGCAAGCAATGTAAGTTTTGAGCGGTGGCCATGGGAAGCATGCTGTGAAATTTGCCATGGACTTTGCTGGCTTTCCGCACAAACTTTTGACAGGAATTCAATTTTCGTGAGAAAAACCCTAAAAGAACAGCCCTAGGGATGTAATCAACTTAGACCTCCTTTACATGCCACGTCTTTCACTCTAATCAGACCAAAGGGGGAAAGAGTGGAAAGTGTTCGGGCTGATTTTAACTGTCTACACCTTTTGCAATATCATACAGAAAGCTGCTGAACTCTACTATTTTATATTAATCTCAACTTTATTTGGGAGCAATTTAATAATACATGTCATCGTACTCGGACTTCAATGTTTCCAATGCATATTTTAAATTTTGAATTTTCTTTCTATTAACAAAATTTGACTTTAATAATGTAATTTTTACATTTGTACATCTTTTAGCATTATTTTTATGATTTTGATTCATTACTTTTGAGTGATGTTTGGTGCTTTGCTGATAATTCTGAAATCAAGAAATACATTACCATGACGGCTGTCATTTTAAATCCTATAACCATAATATTGGCAGCGACAAGTTTTAGTCACCGGAATTTAAAATAAAAAAGCGGCTGTCTCTAACTTTATTTCTCACAACTTCCAGTAATTTTTCAGATGTTTTCTATTTCCATACGGAAGTCGAAAGAATAGCTGTAGCACTGATCAAGCTGTAACAAAAAGGAAACGCTTGCTGCTGAGTGGAAGCGTGACTAAACATGTCCTGTCTTTGGTCACAAACATCGATAATCAGTTGTGATGGGTAAACCTCGGTTTAAATGAACAAATTTTTCCGTCGTTATGGCGACGAATACAAATGTTTGAGGCAAGCAAGTTAATGGACTGCAAACAAAGACCTCTTAAGATTTCCGCCTGATAAAACAAACAGCGGCCTAATCTAAGTTCAATTGGTCGAGAGCGTCCTCTCCATTTTGACTTTAAAGGCCTGAGTTTCCATTAATGAACTACGTGAAAGTATAGAATGGCATCAAAATTGGAGCAAACGTTCAGCAAAGGCAACTGGTATTAGTTTTCTTTCCGTGATAGCGAGAGTACTAATTTCGCAAAGGAAATGAGTTGTACTCGCTTAATACAACAGGAAAAATGATTACAAAGGCGCTTTCTCTGCACGATGATTAATTATTCCTTTCTGTCTCTTAGGGTAAATATGAACTGATGAAAATGGCTTTTAATAGGAAAACAAATCATTTCAACACAACATTAGTAAAGTCATATCTCTTTATCACATTTTAAGTCTAAGTTAGGAAACATGTGGTGAAGAAACAACTGTTCTTTATGGGAAATATAAAATGTTATGTTTAAGTCAATTCCAAGAAAAATGTTTTCTTTGCGGTGACACGAGGAACATTTCTTTCTTTTATTAACGTTTCTACGGTTTCTGATAGGTCACGCTCAAACTGGGCGCGCCGCTGCAGTGCCGGTTTATAAAATACATTAATCATGCTGGCGCCATGATGTCGAAAAGGAAAACAAACATACAATGAAGACAGGTGAAGACAGGTGAAGAAACAACTGTGAAGACAGGTGAAAGTCGATGAAGTTGGCACTCCACAATTTAATCTGACAACCAAGCGTAATATTATAACTGCAACTGATAAAAATTGGTATTTGTATGTCTTTGGTGAGGAACATCCTTGTTCTGGAATATCGATAACGTGTTTGCATGCATGCTTGAGAGTGAAATCATGGCCACAAAATTCTAAATAGATTCTTACAATAACTGCTGCACTGACGATGACGGATGTCTGTCGAACTTCATTTAAATTATCTAGAGAGGTCGATAATACTATGGGGTAATTCAATCTCCTAGCAGAAAATAAGTTCAAGCGAGCTTCGTTGTTATGTCAGGTCACTTCTTACGTGAGCATTATGTGGCTGTTGAACAAGGTAATTTCTAAATAAAACCTTGATGCAACATCAGAAATGTGGCGCCTTTTTTTGCTAAAAATTCATTTTGTTAATGTCAAAGCCTATTTTGGACGATGAGTAACACGTATGCATATGCGCATATTTTGGGAAAAATCCCATATTGGAAGAAATAGTTATTTCAGTCTAGATTTCTAGATTTCCATAGATTATACAGTCAACACACCATTTCGTAAACTTTAACAAACTGTTTATCGCGTCCCCTCTCGTTTGGTGACTTACTATGTAGAAGTACCATCTTTTTAGAAGGATGTCCACTACATGAGCCCGTATGCTTGTGAATTAATTAAGGACCTGTTCATCAATCAGTCCGGTTAAAATCTCCTTAAACTCTAATAAGAAAGCCTAATCCATGGTCAGTGCGTTTCCAGATATACCACATTCAAGAATACATACAATCCATGTCATCGCGATGAAAGATTTCGATTGGACGTTTTCTCTAGGTGCCCCTACACAATAATTGCTTCACTCCATTGCGAATATCATCCATTCTCCACAGGTAGTGCGTTTCCAGATGAACCAAATTCAAGAATACATACAATTCATACCATCGAGATGAAATATTTCTAGGACGTTTTCTCTAGGTGCCCCTACACAATAATTGCTTCACTCCATTGCGAATATCATCCATTCTCCACAGGTAGAGGCCAGGGTTGAGTGCGGACGACAAAAATATAAGGAGCACGGATATACTATCAGCGACATATGTTTCTATTCTCGGCTGGTCTAGACTTACTATAATTCCACTAGAAACGAAAAAAGGAATGAAACAAAAAGAAAGTGACGCTATATAAATAGCATCGTGGTGACAGATCTCTTGTATTTTGCAAGGTTTATTGCTTGCTGACCATAATTATGCCATGCTTCGTTTGCTTGCACTTGCTGTTGGTGATGACGAATGATTCGGTAAACTTTAAAATAAGCAAAAGACGTGGTAAGATAGCAACTGAGCATGGTTGCAATAATTGCGACTCTCATGCTATTACTATAGCTGTGTTTATCATTAGCTAAAACACGAAAAACAACTGAGGGGATCGGGATGACCAATATTATGATAACAGTGAGACAACCGCGACACGGCGTAACCAAGGATCGTCGAGACATGTACAGCCATCGTTCAATGGATATTAGTGTTATGAGGAGAATTGTTGTGGCAATAAAGTAGATGGCAATACTGACACCAGCTGTGTCTATGGCCTTGATAATTGAATCGTAATCTTTCCTGACAATGTACATTAAGGCTACCGCGGCATACAGTGGCTGAGCAATGAGTCCTGTACACAAGTCAGTGAACGCTAATCCACTAAGCAGAATGTGGAATGGCTTTTTTCACGAACGTCTTCTTCCAAATTGTTGCCAAAGCCACCAAATTGCCAGTCACTGCAACCGGCGATGAAATATCAATAATGGTGGCACACGAGAGAATACGTTTGTAGCAGAGAGGTCCGTTGCCATCGCCATTTTCATCTGGCGAGTCACAAGGAGTGAAAGAACTTTGTCTGGGATATAAAGTCGTGCTATTGAGCATGGTCTGTTTTGTTAATGTATGTCGATTAAGCTGGAGCTAGAAGAACGGGTTTTCAGCAGTTCATTGAAATCTTTTTTCCTGATGGTTTTCCTGACGGTCGAGATAATGTGAATTCATTGGTAACAAGAATTGCTTGCCCCCGCAATTAGTTCCGGAACTAATCGAGGCAAGGGAAGAGTTGACATTCAAAACTCACTTGTTTCCAAGTTCTTTGAATTTCAGAACACCGTTCTTTGCAGGTCAAGGAGGAACTAATTATAATACTGATTATATTATTAATGTATTAATACTGATTTCATTTGAGGCCAAGGTTAGTGAAGACCACCAAAATATGAGTATGACGGTCACACTATCGCAGCATATGCTTCTGTTCTCTGCTGGTCTAGACTTACTATGATTCCGCAGGAAAATACAAATGGAATGAAACAAAAAGAAAGTAATGCTATAATAAATAGCATCGTTGTGACAGATATCTCGGAATTTGCGAGGTTTATTGTTTGCTGTCCATAACTCTGCGATGCTTCGTTTGCTTGCACTTGCTGTTGGTGATGACGAATGATTCGGTAAACTTTAAAATAGGCCAAAGACGTGGTTAGGTAGCAAGTGAGCATGGTTGCAATAATTGCAACTCTCATGCTTTTGCCATGGCTGTGTTAATCATAAGCTAAAACACGAAAAAACAACTGAAAGAATCGAAACGAGCAATATTATGATGAGAGAGAGACAACCACGACACGATGTGACTAAGGATCATCGAGACATGTACAGCCATCGTTCAACGGACATAGGTGTTATGAGGCAAACTGTTGTGTTAATGTTCCTAACCCAGAACCCTTACTATAATTATATATAAACAAACAACACAACCAAAACATTTGTGGGGAAAAGGGGTAAGGGATGAAGCACTCCAATGAAGAATTCTAGGTCACTTTTCCTAGAGGTGTAAGGATCGCCCTAGGGATGATAATCCCCTAGGGTACTCAGTACGAGGTGGTAATACTCAAGAGGGGGTGATAATCCCCCAAGGGTACTGAGTGAGAGGTGATCATGCTCTCTAGGGCGTGATAATCCCCCAGGATGCTCAGAGAGAGGTGATAATCCTCTCTAGGGGGTAATAATCCCCCAGGGTATGGAGAATTGATAATCCTCTCTAGGGGTCGAATCCCCCAGGTTAAGGAATAATAAGAGTCTATGGGGTAAAGGGTGACCTCTATGGGAGCACTTCATCCCCACCAAATACACAAAAGGTGTATTCCCCATAGACGATAAAAACGGTACATTCATGTACATGTTACAAATCAAATCAAATCTCAAAACTTTGTTGCTTAGAAATATATGCAGCTACTTCAGCCCTTTGAGCACCAATGGGTCCAACATCTAATGTCTCCTCACATATACATGATGGGAGTGAATCTCATAACTTGTGGGTAGAAATAGTAGGTAAAATAAAAATAAAATAAAAATAAAAATGCTGGATGCCAGAGAGGAGAAAATGCGTGTTGATATTGGGGCACAAAGGGCTTAAGTACAGTGTAAATACATCTATTTTGTTTTAAAATTCTCCCATTAAGGACTTTGTAACTGACTGGGCTAAAGATGTGTTTTACTAGCGAGGGTTTTTGAAACGTCAGATAAAATAGAATGAGGAACTCTTACGTACCGCTCGTAACAGTCTGATGACCACCTACCCATTGTTTTAATTAGCCATGCGGGGAGCCCAGCTGATGCTGCTGTTGTGGCAGCCCCAATTCTGTAACTATGCCCAGCGTAATGGGAAGAATTGAAACCTGACCGGGACAATAGGGCCCTCGTTTCTGACACTAGGGCTGTTTTAGTCAGGGGTGTGCCCGAGAAGTATATGAACAAAGGCCCGGAGGAGGTGTCTCTTGCCCGCAGGTATTTTTGCATGGCCAAAATTGGACAGAGGGGTAGGCCAGTTTTCCCTATAGTTATGGTGTGGCCAGAGCGGAATGGGTCTGTTTTGGAGGCTTTGATGCTCAATTTCATAAAGTCAGGATTGCCCTGGTGAGGGAAGAACCGAACATCCTCTGAGGCAAGGTGAATCTCAGGTGAAAATTTTGAGTTGCATGTGAGTTCACCCAATCTCAGAAAACCAAAAAAGGCTAATGTCATCGCAGCCCAGACCATGACTGAATCAAAATGTTTGGTGTAGGGAACTGCTAAGAGAGCATAAAAAGCTGCAGGTGGTGGATAGTTATAGGGAGTCGTACCCTAGTACGATCCCCTAGAGAGCGTTTGACTCACCGGCAAACCAATTGAAGGCGCACAAATTTTTTCAGATCAAGCTCATAACCCATACGGATATGAAGGTGACGAACAGCCGCAAGGTAGCATTTTATCGAGGAATGTTTTATAGATTGAGCTATATATGCAACAAATTTCATTAATAATTCTTCACTGGCTGGAGACATCGGTAGATTTGTTGGCCTGTTAACTGGCAGAAGTCCAACAACTGCTTTTCCCCTGAACTGTAGGTCTGATTGGTGGAGGCCGCGATTGACAGTCCAAGGTACCGCTGAAAGTCAGCATTCAGATTTGTAAAAGTTCCTGTGGAACCGGGCACGGACTTGGGTCTGCATATGGAGCCAGCATACGAAATCGTTTGAACTGAAAGCGAGAAAGGGAGTCGGCGATTTCATTTATTTTGCCTGCGATGTGTTGAACTTGGATGTAGATATTGTATTTGAGAGTTAGAAGGGTCAAGTGACGAACTAAATCCATGACCCCTGGTATACGAGACCGTTTGGAGTTGACAATGATAACTACTGACTCATTGTCGCAATAAAAAAGGATTCGCTTGTTGGAAAAATGTTCACCCCACAAATGGCACGCAACAACTAGAGCAAATAATTCTTGCCAGGCAATGCTAATACCTGGCTCTCCTAATTTTTGGTGGGGCCCCCAGGGCCAGAAAACCACTTGGATTTGAATATTCCCCCATAACCAAGTGCGCCTGATGCATCTGTGTACAGCTCTAGGGTCTCCGAGTCAACCCAAGCAGTTGCCAGGAGAAAACTGGCCCCATTCCAGCTAGCAATAAATTTCTGCCACATGGTGAAATCTTTGAAAAAACCCAAATTGAGCTTGATGTGGTGGTGGGGTTGCTTGACATTACGAGTCAATTCGATCATCCGCTGTAGGAAGGGTCTTCCCGGGGGAACAACCTTGCAGCCTGAGTTGGGCCAGCAGTTTTGTCAGTTGCTATCGGGATGTTAAGACTCTTGAATGAGAGTAACATACTGGTTAAACTCTCTTGACAAATTTTGACTATGAGGGGGCAAAGGTGACGCAGGCTCGATAATAAGGAAATCGTCCAGGATATGACAAACAGATGAAATTGAGCACTTGTTCACTAGGATCCACTCAATGGCGTCCGAAAGCTGATTGAATATGTATGGCGCACTCCTCAAGCCGAAAGGTAAAACTTTTTCATAGTAGAACTTTCCTTCCCAACAGATACCAAACAGTTCGCAATCTTTGGGTTTGAGAGGTATGAGCCGAAAGGCAGATTCGATATCAGTCTTAGCAGGGAAACATCCTTGCCCAAGGCTTTGGATCCCTTTGATTGCATTGTCTATTGTAATGTATTGAAGGCTGTGGTCCTCCTTTGAACTGAAATGATTAATACTAGTTGCTCCTGACTTCGGGAATGACAAGTGAAAAATGGTTCTAAATTTGCTTGAGTGTTTTTTGGGTACCAAACCAATGGGGGAGACCTGAAAGTTGGTAAAGGGCGGGCTGTCATAAGGGCCAGCAATGCGACCAAGAGCTACCTCCTTAGCCAGGTTGGAAGCTACAATATCGGGTTGGGCCAATGCTGTGGGCAGGTTTTTGCAAAATCTGGGGACCCGGGGCCCAGTATAGCCAACGCATGCACCATACCTAAGATTATGGCATAACTGATTAACTAGTGTACGGTTGGGATGACCATCAATAACTTTTTCTAACGAGTTAACATTTACTGGAGTGGATAATGGATAATGTTTACCCTTAGTGCTTAGATTTACTAGATGTACTGGATTTGGTATCTTTGCTGTTGTATCTGCTTCGTGGAGGGTTGGAGGGGAAGCTACAGTCCCGCCCAGGTGGGAACCCCTGCACTTATTGCAGACGTGTCTAAATGCACATGGCTCTCTAAGACAGGATCCTGTCCTGTTGAAATTAATACAGGTGCCTCTAGGTGCGGCCCCGGCAGAGACACTGACATGGCGTCCTTTTGAAAAAAGAGGGTATTCCTCCCTCAAAACAGAAGGGGCCACTGTAAATATCATGAGCCACAGCTGCTGGTTGATCCTTGACCAGACAAGTGACTTGTCTAAGGAAGCCTTCTGACGGAATTTAAAATCGTATATACACCATCCCAGGCCCTTATGAGACTGAGCTGCATACCTTATAATGCTCATGTACTGCAAAAATTCCTGAGATCTTAAGGGGAATTTACGAATAAAGATACTCATATAAGTACTGAATGCGGTAGTCCACTGTTCAATGTCAGTGATGGAGGTACCTGAGTGGGCCTTCTTGCTGACTTTGATGACACAGTTTTCCATTGTAAGGGTTAGGGGATCCCCATCGTCAAAGGCCGATAGATTTTTAGGTAACAATTTCGATAGTTCAAAGAACTCACCGGACTGGATTTCTTTGACGTAATTAGCTGGTACGTCCTGCAGTGGGTTACCGTGTTTCCATCGAGAGGGTTTGGCATCCCTTGAATAATGGCGGGAGTTGTTTCGTTCTCCTGCGACTGAGCGTTGACTTGTACTCCAACCGCGTCATTCTTCATGGCCTCAACTGCGGCAGGGGCAGCGCTGGTCGCGACGGCTTGCATGGTTTCGTATACTGTCGCTGTAACAATTGATTTGATTTGAGCGAGTTGGACGCTGTTAAAGTTGGCATCTTGACCACCTTGTTCTTGGCCATTTAAGCAATCAACGATGAGTGAGATCGCCCGACTTGGTTACGTCTGTTTACGTTTTTTTGCCCCGCCGACGGCCGGAGCGCTCTTTTGGGCTGCTCTCGTAGCTACCTGCTCTCGCGGAGCTTTTCCATCAGTTGATTTGCGAGTTGTTCGCTTTGTAAGAGCCATTTCCACAAATAAAACAAATAAATTTTTGGAAAATTTTGGTTCTAAATTTTGGTTCTGCGAATGAGAAAGTGCAAGAACTGTGTTGTGCACGGCTGAACATGTGATTATACAGTGCAAGATTTCACGTGCATGGTAGATGCTGATTGGCTAAGCGGAATCATCCGACATGAGTAACTCATATGTGGGAAGTGATCCGTGACCAGAAGTGACCTGATTTAATCTCTTTCCTGGGGAGTATGGCTAGACATTAACTATAATTTACATTTTGGTATAAATTGGCTGCAAAAAAGTAGATGGCAATACTGACGCCAGTTGTGTCTATGGCCTTAATAACTGAATCGTAATCTCTACTGACATTGTACGCCAAGCCAGTAAAAGTCAGTAAACGCTAAATCCACTAAAAATAATATGGATGGTGTTCTCGCAAAAGTCTTCTTCCAGATTACCGCTAAAATCACCGAATTGCCCGTCACTGCAACCGGTAATAAAATAGCAATAATGATGGCACACGAGAGAATAGGTTTGTAGCAGTAAAGGTCCGTTGCCATCGCGAGTTTCATCTACCGAGTCACAAGAAAGAACTTTGTCTGAGATATAAAGCCGTGCTATTGAACATGGTCTGTTTTGTTAGAATACGTTGATGAAGCTGGAGCCAGAAAAACAGGTCGAAATCCTTTTTCCTGATAGTTTTAACATCGATCCAGATAGTGTGAATTAAGTATTGCAGCGTTCACCTGCTGAAAATTTGTCTTTTTCTGTCTATATTTCCTTCATTGTATTCACATTATTACCCCTGTAATAAATTACCTCCGTCAAGGCTTTCCGACTAAACTGATTGCAGCGTAAGTTAAAATAGAAATACATGAATTGAAATTTTACCTATCCAATTTGAATGCGCCGATGAAGTGGTACTACTCAAATTAGTTTCAAACAAAAATCTTTTGAAGTGAGGGCAAATGGAAGGGAAATTTCCTTTGAGGGTTTCTGAAAAATCTGAAAATTGTCGAAATTTCGAAATGCGGCACTTTAACCGAAAACCCCAGGGAAGTAAAATATATAGAACGTGACGGTAATTCCCGTTAAGAAATTTCGAATACTTGGGTATTCATTGAGAATTCGAGAAATTGCTATTCGATTCGCAATCCTGTCTTCAAAAGAGTTTTGAGTATTCTGTATTTTGTGTCCCTACCTAATACATTGTATAGAGTTTACTTCTGATTCTCAGGAAGACAAATCCTGAAATATTACTGAACTGTCCTTAAATGGCCCTTGAAAAAAGATCTGACGTCTAGACAATTCTTTTTAGCTTGGACTGTTAGAATGCAATGATTTAAGAAACACAGTTCAGTTGCATAGAATTGGAATTGACATAAATGCAACCACAGAGTACTACTTTTATGTGGTACTGTTTATTATGCTATACCTGGTGGTTATTTTTTCCTTCCTTCCTTCCTTCCTTCCTTCCTTCCTTCCTTCCTTCCTTTCTTTCTTTCTTTCTTTCTTTCTTTCTTTCTTTATTTATTTATTTTAATATAAATGTAGATGTGGCCCGCCTAGATTAGCCCAGGCTACCTGCGGGCTCTTGTTCTTTCTATTATCGAGCGTTTTTAACTTAATCTGCATACCTATTTCTGTAAAAATTGTAAATATGCGAGTCATAATAATAATAATAAAGTTGTTTTAAGTTGCTGTTGTTCTAACTTTTAAGTCTGTGGATGGAACCCTAGTGTGTAACCATTCAAAAAATGCTATTGAGCAGTACTTCCATGTAGTACTGTTTTCATGTGGTACATGAGTTTGAAGGACATCTTCATGTCCGACCATTCAGATAAGAATCGTTGAGCACTAGTTTCATTTATGTTTTATCTACTTCTTCTGCAGTTTTGTTCTTGAGAAAGACACTGAGTCCTTTGTTGGAAATAACCTGAGCGCAATTCACTTAGATCGAAGCCTCGCTCTTAAGTAGCAATCTCAAAACAATTGCTTGACTCCGTTACGAATATCATTCATCCTCCAAAGGTAAAGACTTGGATTGAGTGCAGAGGACAAGAGTAAAATCAGCATAGACAAACAAAAGGCGACACCTAACTCTAAACTCCTCCCCCAAAAAAGAAACATGACAGTGGACACAACAAATGGCAAGAAACAGACAGAAAATAGCAGTAGAATTTGAAGAATCGAGACCACAGATTTCTTGTACTTTGCCAGATCTATTGCTGGTTGACCAAAGTTCTGAGACGTTTCATGTTCTTGGACTTGCTGGCGGCTTAAAATAGGCGAACGACGTGGTAACAAAACAAAAGAGCATCAGGGCCAGTATCGTAGTATACACATCACGGCTATAAGTTTCATACTTAACGTCGCTAAAAAGTCGTACAACAACTAAGGGTATTGGTAGAATCAAAACCACGGTTATTGTTAGGTAGCCACGATGGGCTGTAACCAAGGATCTACGATACATGTGCAGCCGTCGTTCGATGGATATTAGTGTTATAAAGACCATTGTAATACTAATAAAGTAAGTTCCACTTCCATTACCAATTGCTAATAGGGTCAAAAAGAATTTGGGATCGTCGCAGACCTCTTTAGGTTGTGTTAAGAGGGTCAAATCGACTGCAACAACGAAAGGCTGGGCGATGAGTCCCATGCACAAATCTTAGATTACTAATCCACTCAGAAGGATATGGAATGGTGTTCTTTGAAACGTCCTCTTCCAAATTGCCGCCAAAATGAGTGCATTTCCCACAACTGCCACATGTGAAGAAACGCCAATTAATACGGAAGTCGAAAAAATAGCTGTGTAATAGAAAGATGCGTTTCTCCAGTTTTCATCAATCGAGCTACAAGAAAAGGACAACGCCTGTTGTTGATTGGAAGCGTTACTGAACATGTCCTGTCTTAGGTCAAACTCGGTCAAAATGAACAAACTGTACTCTCGTTATGGGAACGAACACAAAATAGTGTTTCATCAGGCAAGTTGATGGACTGCAAACACTGACCTCTTAAGATTTTCGCTTGATAAAACAAATAGTGGCCTTAGCCAAGTTCCATTGATGGACTGCGTGACAACATAGAATGGCAGTAAAATTGGAACAAACGTTTAACAAAGGTAATTAGCATTAGTTATCTTTTTGTGATAGCGAGAGTATTAATTCGCAAAGGAAATGAGTTGTACTCGCTCAATACAACGGGAAAAATGATTACAAAGGCGTTTTCTTTTCATGATGATTGATTATTCCTTTCTGTCTCTTAAGGTAAATAACTGATGAAAATAGCTCTGAATAGGAAATCCAAACAATTCAAAACAACCTTACTAAAGTCTTATCTCTTCATCACTTTTTCAGTGCTTGTCTCGGAAGCATATGGTTTAGAAGCAAACAGCTCTTCTTTATGAGAAATATAAAATTTTTCTTTCAACCCAATTCCAAGAATAAAGTGTCCTTTGTGATAACACATGGGGAACATTTCTATATTTTATCACTGTTTCTGCGGTTACTGACAGATCACGGTCAAACTGGGCGCGTTGCTGCAGCTTTAGGATCATGATGTGAGATAATCAAAGGGACAGAAATCATGCCAGTAGTATGTTAACTTGCAGTTTAAAGGTAGAATGATGTCGAAAATCAAAATAAACGCACAATTAAGACTGTCATGACAGGTGAAAGTCGATGAAGTTTGCACTCCACAATTTAATCTCACGACCCAGTATAATATTAACTGTAGCTGTTCAAGAAGTATTTGTATGACTTCGGTGACGGTTCTTGAACATCGATGCCTTGTTTGCATGCATGCTTTGAAAGTGTAATTACGGTTACACAATTCTAAACAGATACTAACAGCTATTGCACTGAAGATGACAGATGTCTGTCGAACATGATTGTGAAATTAAAAAAGTCTTCTTTCTGATGTTACAAAACTCAAACAAAAAAATACAGTTTAAATTCTAGAGGGATCCGTAAGAACTACCATGGGATAATTCATTCGCCTAGAAACAAATGCTCAAGCAAACTGTTCATCGCGTCGCCTCACGTTCCTTACTTATTCCTACTACATTGAAGTACCGTCTTTCTCGAAGGATTTCCACTACATATAATTAAAGCCCTGTTCATCAATCAATCCGGTTAAAATGTTCCTAAATGTATAAACTCTGTCAAGAAAACCTAACCCATGTTGCGCATTTCCAGACCACATGGTCATCTGGGATCTGTGGTAACACCCTTTGCTTTAATTCTTAAGGACTAATCTTTGTGATATCAAAGGCCTATCAGTAAATGTCAGAGGACTAAACAAATCGCTAAAACGTCGCGCCGTGTTTAGGTGGCTGGATCATCAAAACAGCTCCTTTATCTTCTTGCAAGAAACTTTCAGTCAAAAGAATGCGAAAACACTTGGCGAGCAGAATAGGGAGGCGAAATTGGCTTTAATCACGGTACAAATCATAGCAAAGGGACCATAATTCTCTTTCATCCAAAATTAAATTTCAAGATTGAAAAATAAATTACCGACAAAAATGGTAGATACATAATTTTAGACGGGATGTTTGCAGATACACGACTTGTACTTGTAAACATTTAGGCACCAAATGATGAAGAAGAAACAATAATCATAGGTGGCGACTTTAATTGTACGTTGACTGACATTGATAAGAAGGGCGACAATCCTTTCTCCCGGAAAATACCGGTAATTCAAGAAGTTAATAAATTATATAATATATATGAGCTAACTGACATTTGGAGGCAGCGAGACCCAAACGAAGAAAAGTTTACGTGAAGAAATAAGTCTTTTAAAATAGAATGTCGTCTTGATTATTTTCTAATTTCCAGACAGCTAATGAACCTGACCAACAAATGCATAATCGCTGTCGCTCCTGAAAGGGACCACTCTGCTATTTTTATTCACTTTAAAAGTGCAGAACTCAAACAAAAAAAAGGCCCAGGTTTTTGGAAATTTAATCAGTCACTCCTTCACCATGAAACTTATGTGTCATTGTTACGTGTAGAACTAGAAAATTTCAAGCAAAAGTACATTGATGTTGAAGATTTAAATGTGAGATGGGATCTGATTAAAATGGAGATTAGAGGTTTTAAAGTGAAATATTCCAAAAGCAAGTCTAGAGAAAGAAAATCCACTGAAACTATTCTCCAGAACCGCATTATTGATCTGTTTAAAAGAGCTGAAGCAGAGGCAACTAACAAACATATAATTTGTGAAATTCAAAGCATCAGACTACGCCTAAAGAAGATTATGCAATACAAGACAAAAGGTGCAATTCTAAGAAGTAAGGTGAGATGGTACGAAGATGGCGAACGCAACACCCGTACTTATAAAATTATGACAAAAAGGCAATTGCAAAATTAAAACGCTCAGACGGTCACAAACGATCAATTCGAGATCCTGCGAGGGCAAATGGAATATTATAAAGCTCTTTACACTTCGGCTACGCACCCTGAAAACTCAAACGATAGAGCCTCCGCTTTCTTCGAAAACATTACCCCTGTAGAGAATACGGATCAGCAAATGTGTAAAGGAAAGGTCTCCGATGAAGAATGCCTAAAAGCCTTAAATGATTTCCAAAACGAAAAATCGCCGGAAACAGATGGATTACCTGCAGAGTTTTATAAATCTTTTTGGAAAGAACTGCATCTTGACATGGTGAAAAGTTTTAACTTTGCTTTTGACGCAGGAACTTTGTCAATTTCTCAAAGAAGAGGGATTATTACACTGATCCCGAAACCAAATAAAGACACCACATCACTGAAGAATCTCAGACCAATCTCCCCTCTTATAACGTTGACTATAAAATACTGACAAAAACAATTGCGGAGAGATTAGAAAAAGTTCTTCCAAAAATTATTAACCCTAACCAAACCAGTTGCGTTAAAGACCGTTTTATCGGTGAAAATGTTCGTTTAATTTTGGACATAATGTCATATATACAGACGAGAAAAATGTGCCAGGAGTTGCCCCTTTTATTGATTTTCGAAAAGGTTTTGACACTATTAAATGGGATTTCCTTATCGACACCCTTAACAAGTTTAATTTTGGACCTGACGTTAAAAACTGGGTGAAAATCTTTTACAACAACGTTACAAACTGTGTTTTAAATAATGGCCATGCGTCAGAATTCTTTGCTTTAGAGAGGGGTGTCAGACAAGGTTGCCATCTGTCCGGATTGCTATTTGCAATAGGTATCGAAGCTCTTACCAATGCAATAGGCCCTTTGCAGCTGGGGTCACGTGACCAAATTTTTCCGAGAAAATTTTCATATTATGGGCTATAATTTAAAGAATGCCAGAAATGGAAAGAGCGCATCGAAAATACCAAAATGGCCAAGTTTGAGGCCCCTGGCATTAAAGAGTAAGTTTATACGACAGCTCGAATTTTCGGAAAATTTAGAGGATTTGTATAGAAAATGTTGCTGGAGAGCAAGACCTTGCTCTCCAACAACTTTTTCCATACAAATCTTCTTATTCTTTTAAAAATTCAGACTGTCATAAAATCTCATTCCTTAATGATGGGGGCCTCAAACTTGGCCATTTTGAGATTTTCGACATGCTTTTTCCATTTCTGGCATTTGTTAAGTCATAACCCATAATATTATGAAAAGTAGGTCACGTAATGGCTTAGCTGCAAAGGGCCTATTAGAAATAAGAATACGATAAATGGAATTAAAGTTGGTGAGAAAGAAATCAAAGTGTCTTTATATGCTGACGACACCACGGTTTTCGTGCGAGACGAGGATTCCATCCCAGAACTACTGGTACTTTTAAATAACTTAAAAAATCTATCTGGCTTAGAAATTAACGCTACAAAAACAGAAGGGATGTGGCTCGGTAGTTGGAAAAACAACGTTGAAACTCCGTTCGGTTTTCGCTGGCCACGAGACCCGATAATAGCCCTTGGTATTTTTTTCTCATACGATTTGCGTAAAGCAACGGAGTTAAATTTTATAGAGAAAATCCGGAACCTAGAGTTGGAAGAGAAGAAACCTTATGCTTCTTGGTAAGATAAACATTAGTAAAACGTTAGATCTTTCAAAATTAATTTACAATACGTCAGTACTCGTTATGCCTGAACAACTAATCAAAGAAATTAACTCAATAATTTTTAAATTTACTTGGGATGAGAAGCCCTCTAAAATCAAGAAATCAACTATTATTGGCGAGAGAAAACATGGAGGACTTAAAATGACTGACTTTAATAAAGCCTTAAAAGTCGCATGGATGCCACGCATAAAATCCGAAAACGTAGCATCCTGGAAAACCATCCCTAACGCAACCCTAGAGAGATATGGAGTATTACACTTTTTGACAAATTGTAACTATGACGTTAACACACTACGGGTTGGCAATTTGCCACCGTTCTTTGTTGACGTACTGAAAGAATGGCAAATGACTAAAAATTCTATAAGAAACGAGACCTCACTCACTTATGAGGAGGTAATTTGGAATATTCGAAAAAATATTAATTAATGGTAAACCTGTATTCTACAAAAGTTGGTTTGATCAAAATATAATACGAATCCAGGATCTCCTTCAAGAGAACGGTAAATTCGTGTCCTTTAAAAACTTTTGTTATAGGTTTAAACTCAA